>NC_045961.1:67973074-68248662 GCF_010909765.2 Amblyraja radiata
ACACGCGAACGCATGTACCCACAGCTTTCATTGCCTTCGTTTTTTCAACCTGCTCTCATGTATCTCAGTCTCTGCTATAACTACAAAGTGTTTCACTTTACAAATTTAATTTCTTATGCAGAAGATTGCCTAGCAAGCATTACTTTTATGATTGGTATTAACATAGTCGTAGGCTACAGAAAAGTTGTGATGAAAGAGAGAAAAATTTGTGCTATTTTGGCTAAGATTGTTTTGGGAGTCACACCCTTTCCATTAATAAACCATTTGAAATTGAACATTAGCAAATGTAGACCTAACAAAACAATTTGCTGTTTCATTAGGTCTACTTCTCTGCCACCATTTTTGCGCTGGCAACCAAGAGAGACTCTAGGTTGTGGTCTCTCCCAGTCAGTGTGGGTTTCTGGGACAATTGGGAGACTGGGAAGGGCCTAGAACAGAGACGCTTTGCGTTTGGCTGAGCACTCTCCTCTGCCATGCTGCTCCACACAGTGTAAAGAGAAAAGTATCCACCGCACAGCCCGCACCACTACAATGTTGTTGTTTTTTTCCTCACAGCATTCGAACCCAGCACCCAACCGCTCCACACCGCGTAACCTAACCCCGCTCAGCACCCGCCTCCTTCCTCCTCATTGGGCACAGCTGACTGCCCAGAGGGCGGCCCCTTCTCCTATTGGGCCAGCCTGGTGTCAGTCACTCAGGATGACGGCCAGTCCGTTTGTCTGCCTTTCGCCGCGTTCGGACCCCCACCCCACCCCCCTGAGCAACATCTGCGGTTCGATTGGTCAGGTCAGGTGTCAGTCAAGGAGTCATCACAAAGCTGGCTGATTAGGGAGGAGGGTCATGCACATGAGCAACGGCTTGGGGGGAGCCAGGATGCCCCGGCACCGGGAACATCTGCAACCCGATCCGGCACCGGGGACCAAAGATTATAGAGGAGCAAGATAAACCACTCGACGAAAAAGCTGTAGTACGGTCATGGGCTCATGGGTAATTTTTTTGCGCGCCATTTTGGGAATCATATATATGAGGGTTTTTTTTTAATGGGCTTCTGTCATGGCGCCCACATCTACCAGCGTAGCGAGCCGTTCTGCAATAGTGCTCGAATCGCCAATGTAAGCGATTCAAGCACTTTATAGCAGTGTTTCTTCAGGTTCCCCACTAAAGACGAAAGGTAAGAAAAAAACTATAACTTTCTGTCTTGAGGCCGATCTCTTCCTATAGCTCAGATCGCAGAGCCGGGGGTCGCCAGAAGAATTGCTCTGATCGCTGGCCCACGGACTATAACACCCTGAATCTGCGGTGTGTGGAGCTTCTAGTCGCGGGGTCAGCGTGCACTTTCCCTCGCTGAGTCTGGGATTCCTCGCCGGAGAAAAGCTCCGACCGCTGGCCCGCGGCCTATAACATCTTAAGGCCCTGGTCTCCGGTAGGAGGTGGCCGATTCAGGACCTCCAAGCAGCGGAGGTCCCGAATCGGCTTGTGTTTAAGCCAATTTGAAATAGTGTTTAAAATATAGGATAAATGGTGTTAAATATACACAGTGTACACGGATCAATGGTGTTTAAAATACATGATAAATAGAGTTATAGGGAACAACGACATGCCACGAGGAGCACACATTAAAGCTTTAATTTCCTTCCCAATGTATGATGACTGTAACATATATAATTCTATTAGAAACATAGAAACTTAGAAAATAGGTGCAGGAGTAGGCCATTCGGCCCTTCGAGCCTGCACCGCCATTCAATATGATCATGGATGATCATCCAATTCAGTATCCTGTACCTGCCTTCTCTCCATACCCCCTGATCCATTTTGCCACAAGGGCCACATCTAACTTCCTCTTAAATATAGCCAATGAACTGGCCTCAACTACCTTCTGTGGCAGAGAATTCCAGAGATTCACCATTCTCTGTGGTGAATCTCTTATGATCCCGACAATGTATTATATTATATAAGACCTTTTTTGGTACATGAGCAAGTTATTAGAAAGTCTTCTTTTATAGATCTAGACTTAGCACAATAATAAAGGTAGACAAAAATACTGGAGCATTTTTGTCTACCTTCGATTTTCCAGCATCTGCAGTTTCTTCTTAAACAATAATAAAGGTATCAATTTTTACACTGCTGTACATTTTTGGTTTTGTTCTTGTCGTAAGGCATGCATGGTATTGTAAGCTCTTTTAAGATAAATCAAGTAAAGTCAAGAGAGTTTATTGTCATGTGTCCCAGATAGGACAATGAAATTATTGCTTTGCTTCAGCACAACAGAATATAGTAGGCATGAATACAGAATATATTCAGTAGGCATAAATTTACCTACTGGAGGAAAAATGCATCTTCAATATACATCTCTCCCCACCCCTGAAAACAATTGCAATTAAGTGACATATCACCCATTCTGCAGTTATGTAGTTATAATCAGATTTGTTCTTATAAGTTAATTCTAACTGATATTTTACTGTAATTTCAGATGTTGACAGTGGGTACAGAATACTCGTTGATATGATCTCCTATAGGGAACTATGGAGTACTTGTCAAAGAACTGCCGTCTTTGTTCTGAACACCCTGTATATCTCACACATAAAACAATAAATTATGTAAATCTTACCATAAATGACAGAAATAAAAAATGTTATCCTTGTTTATGAATTTTGTTGTAGAACGATTTAAAATTGAGTGGATTGATGCAATATACTGTTAACCCACAAATGTTTAATTATGAGACATTCACATTTAAAAACTCACTCAGAGCTCGGGTGGCTGCGAGCGGCCGCAGGGCCCGGACAGCGGAACAGCAGGTAGACCTGGGGCTCGCAGGTGTCCTGGGAACTGCAGCTAGTCCCGGAGGGTCCTGGCCCCTATGCAGAAAAGGCTGCGGACCCCTGGACTAAACCAAACTCTCGATCCTGTCCCGCCATCCTTTTTTTCAAAATTTAGCAACTCAAATGGTGGTACGTCTTCATTGCCGGGAAATACGGTAACTCATTTCCCTCAAATATATGTAGATTTCCCTCAAATATATGTTAAAGTAAAAACTAAACTATGGTAGCAATTCACAGTTTTCATGTTTAATGCTCGCACTTCTGCATCAATGTATGTATACACTATATTTCTTTACACTAATATGGAATAAAAAAATATCTTGGCATGTGTTCATTTATATTTATTCACAATATTAGGATTTCAGAGAGAGAGGTTGAATGAAAGAAAAAAAGTTCAACAAAATTGGGAGATCACAAGAAAGAAACTAGAGAAACATACATATGTGTGTGTTATATGTATATACATATATATCACACATATATACGCATCATATATATATATATAATTAATAAATGTGTTTATATATATATATATATATATATATATATATATATATATATATAAGAAATTGATGTTATATAATTATATACATCAATATAACATTTATATATATGTGTGTGTATCATATATAATATAAATATAGGCAAATATATTGGCTTATGGCTTATGTTCCTTATATCTTATAGCAAAATATAAAGGCAAATATAATTGCCTTCATGGCTTATGTACATCATGAGTTGCTTTGAATCAAAGTTGCTTCTGATCCATGAGGAACACACAGAAACACACACAAACCGTTCCCCTACAACATTGATTAAACCAAAGATCATAGAATTCATATGGTCCAGAGACCTTTCATTGCGCATTGTTGCTCATTTTATACGCAGTTTCCATTTAAAAAAAAATGTTTTTCAAAGTACCACCTTATTTCTTATCAACAAAGATAATAATGGTCTAACATGGAAGGCTAAGATTCCAAGATAAACTGCAAAATTCAATGGACTGACGTGGATTAAACTGCGAGAGGCATAACGGAGATCGGGGTCTTATTCCTAAAATTGCGGAAGTGACGTTCCGTTGCGTTCTGATCCGTACTACACGTCAGTCCATTGGATTTCGTAGGAGTGGTCTATCTTGCTCCTCTAGTATCTTTGCCGGGGACAGCTGCAGCCCACACTGGCATTGGGGAAATCATCCTGTGTACTGGATTGGATCCCTTCATGGGCTGGATGCATCCTGGGTGATCTCCAATGGTGCCGGGAGAAATAAGTAATGATATTGACATTTAACTGGATGCAGCTATTAAAGCATCACTGTGGTTCAGTGGCAATTTCAACCTGTTGATCTTCTTTCTCCTGCAATATTTTCTCATCATGTTTACACGCTGTATCTCTAAAACTAAAACAACTAGTAAAAAACTATTATTATTATTATTATTATTATTATTATAAGACAGTGAACATGAGCAGATTTTGGGATGAATGCGAGGAGGGTGATTATGAGTCGACAGATGCAGCGAGTAGTGCCCTAGACCCTAAAGGAGAACTCCTGTTCCCTCTGCCATTCTCTCGCACTACAACTGTCAAGTCTTCTAATGTTTGTGCAGTTTCCCCGCTTGAAAGGGATTTGATTTATCTACCCCGAAATGATGAACTGGATTCACTCAGACCAAACACTTCTTTTCCACCTTTTATTTTCTCCTTCTTTTATTTTGGCAGATTAGTTTTTATCAGTTTTGGTCTTTATCAGTTTTGGTCTTTAACAGGTGAAAAACCGGCTGCCAATCGGGTCTGCAGAAAAATCAGTCCTGCTTGCCTTTTCTGGCTCTCGCGGCAGTCTTTTCGGACAGTCTTTTTGATTTACTGCTGGATTCACTGCTCGCAAGTTCCTTGTCTCTCCTTCCCTGGCTTCTGGTGCTCTGTGCCCTTTTGACCCACAGGCAGAACTCGGCAGGCTGGGGTTCCGCCCACTTTAATCTGTCTCGTGATTTCAATTGTAGCATTTCTCTGCTCGCAAGTTTCTTGCATTTCAGTTTGACTTGACACCTCCCACTCGATCTTCCAATGGAACCACTTGGGAGATCGACGCTTTAAAGTCAAACTTTGAATGGGGGTTTGAACTTAGTCACCTGATGCATTTTTGTCTTGTTCTTCTACTGGAAGTAAGACAACTCCCCAGACTTTGAGTTTTACCCTCTTCTTGACGTCATCGTGTACGTGGTAGGGTCCAAAGAGGTCTACTGTTGTAAACTCAAAAGGAGCAGCAGGTTCAGTTCTTTCAGGCGGCAGATCACTCATTACTTGTTGACATTTCTTTGCTTTTGCTTTCTTGCAGATTATGCAGTGATCAACAACTTTTTGAGCAATTCTCCTTCCTTTTATGACCCAAGCCTTTTTTCTCATTTTAAGCAAGGTCCCAGCCACTCCGTCATGACTCTCCCTGTGAGCCTCCCGAGCTAGCAGCATGGACACCCAGGCATCAACGGGTAGGATGGGAACAGCAACTTTATCCTCTTCAAAGCTCTGCACTCTGCCACCACAAACCATCAGCCCAGAATCTTGGTCTTTATAGGCTACCAGTCGATCTGTTGTGGTGCTTGGGAAAGTTGTGCCCAATTGCGCAGCACAAAAAATGTCTTTTAGAGCATTTTCGCGTTCTCTTACTGTAATGACTCCTGTCAAAGAGATGGCCTCCCACTTTGGATTGTTTAGGGCTTTCCACAAGATGATACCACTTTTCCACTTGAATTTGACTGTGTAGCTCAAATACTTCTTTAAACGTGAGGCGAACACTGCTCCACACATCTCTGCTTTAACAGCGTCTCCTCTGTGGTCCAAGGGAGTTAACTTGGCCTTGGATTCCACAAGTCTGACAATTGGGCCATGGTCTGAATCCCATCTCACGTACATCACTGCCCCGTAGGTGTGCTCACTTCTGTCAGAAAAGGTTATTCCCAAGGGTTCAGTTGCGGAGCAAGAGGGAGTCAGTGCCCTGACGAACTTGACTTTTCCAAGTTGTTCGTACTCTTCAAAGAGCTTAATTGCATCCTCCCTGAGTCCATCTGAGAGTGCCATGTCCCATGTGTCTCTGACCGAACAGCTTCCCTCCTTTGCTACTTGGAAAGCTCTGCGTACTAGAATCGCTCCCTTTTGCTTAGCAGGAGCCACTATGCCGATGGGGTCATATAGCCCTGCTACCTGGCTGAGAAGCTCTCTTCTTGTTAGGGGATTTGGCGTCTGAGTTTTGATTTGCTCTTGTAGAAGGCTTTGACCAAGCCGCATCTTTTTCTTTCTCTTGGAGAAATTGATTCCCACCATAACGTGGAGCATGTCCTCTTCAACAATGTAGCCCAGACCAAGTGCCTTGTTATCATCACCATGCATTTGGTTTGGTAGGATCATGCTTTTTGTTTTGCTTTTCTTTAAAGCATCATTGTCCTCCTTCCTCCCACTTTGGCCAGACAGAACCCAAGGCTTGAGCTCAAACCCACCAGCTTTTAGGATTCGTTCCACATTTGCTGTGATGATTCTCAACTGGTCGAGGCTGTTGTGAGATGTGAGGATGTCGTCAACATAGCTGTCTTTCTGGAGTACTTGCTGCTCATCCTTGAGGTGGGTAAAAGAAGGAAGATTAGCAGTCTCACGCATTGCCAACTGTGCAATGCACCCCGCAGGTTTGTCTCCGATGTTCACTCTTGTGATAGCATACTCTCCCAGCTCCTCGTCCTCGGAATCTCGCCAGAGGAATCTGTGTAAGTGTACTTCACGGTCCTCCAACCAGACTGAGTTATACATCTTCTTTATGTCTCCCAGAGCAGCATAGATTCCGCCTCTGAATCTGAGGAGGACGGCGCGAATTTGGTTGAGGACGTCTGGACCTTTCATCAGCAAATCATTTAAGCTGACACCATTGCACTTTTGGCTGCTGTTCCACACTAGTCTCACTGGGGTTGTGACAGAGTGGGGGTTTGGAGCAATAAGGTGACTCACATACCACACTGGTCCCTTCCAGTTTGCAATCATGTCTTCGGACAATTTGATTGCAGCCTTTCGGTCCACCATGTCGTGCACCTGAGCTGTGTAGACACTTTTCCATTCAGGTTCTCTGGATAGCTGCCTCTCCGTCCTGAGAAATGTGGCTTCCACTGTCCTTTTATTATTTGGTAGAGAAGCTGGGCCTTCCAACCAAGGATAGCTAGCATGCCAATGTGGGTCTTTACTGTGACGGTCTCCTGTTACGTAGGTGAGGCCTTCCCTTACCACTTCGAGCTCTCTCTCTTCAGCAAGAGTCATTTCTTTTCCGCCTGGCTGGCAGTTTCCACAGCGGCAACCCCCGCACTTTGGCTCGCATGCTGCTCCAATGCTATCCCACTTCCACCAATCCAAGAAGTCCCGATTGGCGGTTGATGTGCGTGACTTCTGAACTTTGACGGCGACCTGTCCGTTTGGTGAAAGTTCCTCAGGGACTGGGGCAGTGAGCTCCTCATACTTTAAAGCAGCTGCTCTCATTGATCTTGCGAAGTGTGTTTTGGACATGTGGGCTGACATGGTAAGCTTCTCAAACAGCTCAGGATGACAACCTCCAACAGTCTTTCCCAGTGGTCCATCCCACAGAATGAGATCTCCAACAGTTCTAATCCTCTGAGGCGCTAGCTGACCTTCTCTATGGCTTATGAGCAAATGTATCTCTTTTGGTCTCACAAGTTCCTCAAGTGGGACGTCTGGAAAGAACTTTTGCAGCTGCTGTGGTGTCACATGTTTGTGAACATCTGCGATGCTGTCCAATCCATAACAAACTAACTGGTGCGACTTGAGTGTGCCCTTGGGAGTCTTCACTCGGATCTTTAGAAGGTAGCGTATTGTCTCTACGTGGACCTTCATCCCCCAACTCCATGGACGATAAGCGTGATGTCTTCACTCCTAAGGTTCAGTCTACTCGCAGCCTTGTGAGTTATGTAGTTGGTATCTGAAGCCAAGTCAATTAATGTCCCAACCTTTTGTCCAGCATTTGCTATGACCTCCAAAAGCATCATAATCACTGGATGCTCTTGCAGTCCACCTTCCTTTAGGAGGCTTGGCTGATGCTTTGCAGTGTTGAAGGCTCTTGATGCAGTGTTGGAGAACACATCTCGGCATTGTTTTGCCAATTCTGGTGGAAGTTTGCTGAAAAACTCCTCTTGGTCCACTGTATATTTCTTCTTGCTTTTATCTTCCTCTGGACCAAATTTACTCCTTCTCTGATCCACACTGCTTTTCCTCATCTCATAATTGGGGCACAGATAAAATTGATGCTCAGGAATCTGTTCATCCTTGCAGATTTGATTTTTACACAGATATGCAGGTTTGCAGTATGAACCATCATCATGAACTTCAAGACACTTTTTGCATGCTCCCAACTTCTTTACTGCAGCTCTTTTCTCTGTCAGCTTTAGCCCTCGAAACTGCTTGCAGAAGTACAGCTTCCTTTTATGCTTTACGTCACCACAGACTACACAACTTGTGTGGTCATTTTCTGACTTGGTAGACTTGGTTCTGGCATGTCTTGGTTCAGTCCGAGTTTCCTTTCTACTCGGCTCCTTGTCCCTCAGTTGCTCGAGCTGTTCGTATATGCTCTCCTGCTCTTTGAGAAATGACAAGAGACTGTCAAACCGTTTCTCTGGTGCCACACCATTCCTCTTGTCAGCTACATAAACCAGCCATTCCTTCTTAAGGGTTTCTGGAAGCTTGGTTTCAATTGATTTTGTCATCAGTGGATTTTTAATAGCGCCTGTGTCTCCGAGATCGCTCAAGTCATTAAGCGCCTTTTCCACAGCTTGAATTAATTCCACTATTTTACGTGGCTGATGTCCTCTGACAGGTGGGATTCTCTGAAGCTCCTCCACTATCTCAATAGCAATAGCTGTTTGATTTCCAAACCGGTTCTCTAGGACACGAAAGATATCATCTGCAGTGTTATAACTTGTGAGGCGGAGGTCTCTTGTAATTTTGTCCTCCAGACTGTCCAGCAATTGAACCTTCTTCACCTCATTTGATCCAGTGGGTTCACCTTGCTTTTGCAGTGCTTCCCAATCCTTCCTCCATCTATAAAAGTCACGCTTGTTTCCAGTAAACTTAGGAAGGGCCGTGGGCCTCAGTCTGATGGCTGGTGAAGGATAATTGAAAGCATTCGCCGCTTGTGCTAATCCTTCAGCGTCCTTCTTTATTCTTGCCTGTATGAAGTCAGCCTTCCTGGAAACCAGCTTGGGGACGAGAAGCTCGAGTGTTCTTAGGTGTTTCTGGAAGCTCTCTTGCTCATCCAGAGGGACCCAACGTTTCCACCGACTATACGTCTCCTTTGCAGTCTTTACCAGTTTCTGCAGGTGGTTAAGCATGAATTCATATGCTTCTTGGTTGCTATTTGATGGTGCGGTGGCAGCAGCAAGTTCACATGCACCATCTGCTGTCTGTAGTGAGGTGGATAATTCAACATTTCCAAACTTTGCCCATAGAGTGTCCTGGATGAGCCCTTTGACCTCTTTTAGTTTCGACTCACACTCCTTTGCAGTCTTTGCCAGGTCGGCTTTTTGCTGTTCAGTTAACACAGTTTCTTCTTCTGCGTCCAGCTCCGCCTCCAGCTCTGCAATGAGTCCAGCCTCCACATCGTCATTGGCTTCCATTACTTTTTCGGCCTCCTGCATGAGTTTGTTGAAATTGTTCCTGAGCTCCTCTTCAGACATTTCTTCATGGTTCCTAATGATGCTGTTAACAAGGCGAGAGAATGCCCGTTTTGCTGTTGTCCTCTTCAGCTTGAGCTGCTCAGCTGACTTTCCAGCAACTTCATCAGCCATGATTTATCTTGACTTAACTGTCTTTTTTCCAGGTTTCCAGATATCCTGGCCCCGCCCGGTTTTTCACTGTTAAGTCTTCTACTGTTTCCAGATCTCCTGGTCACAGCGGTTTTTCACTGTCAAGTCTTCTAATGTTTGTGCAGTTTCCCCGCTTGAAAGGGATTTGATTTATCTACCCCGAAATGATGAACTGGATTCACTCAGACCAAACACTTCTTTTCCACCTTTTATTTTCTCCTTCTTTTATTTTGGCAGATTAGTTTTTATCAGTTTTGGTATTTATCAGTTTTGGTCTTTAACAGGTGAAAAACCGGCTGCCAATCGGGTCTGTAGAAAAATTAGTCCTGCTTGCCTTTTCTGGCTCTCGCGGCAGTCTTTTCGGACAGTCTTTTTGATTTACTGCTGGATTCACTGCTCGCAAGTTCCTTGTCTCTCCTTCCCTGGCTTCTGGTGCTCTGTGCCCTTTTGACCCACAGGCAGAACTCGGCAGGCTGGGGTTCCGCCCACTTTAATCTGTCTCGTGATTTCAATTGTAGCATTTCTCTGCTCGCAAGTTTCTTGCATTTCAGTTTGACTTGACAACAACTGTGGCTGCTTAAAACTATTATTGATGTTTTGAAGTAACCACCAGCAATCGTTTTAAGATCATTGCTTAAACCATAATTGAAATCAATAGTTTTAGACAAAAAATAGATTGGTGCTTGAATACTGATGATGGAGTGTTGGAACTTTCTGTGCATTTTAGTAATTGGTAAAAAGAATATTCATAAAGCATCTCAAAACAATAAATGTATAATTTTGGTAGCCTTGACTGAAATCGAAATTGAAAGTAGGATCTCACATCCAAAAATTGTGATGTGCCTAATTTAAGCCTGAGAAAGACCCAAATGCAGTTAAAAGTATTTCTCCTCTGCAATTTCAGCGTGGAGTCTGTTTGTGATGATATTAAGTGTGCTCTTTCCAGAGACTTAAACCTTAACTCAAGACACCAATTCCTATATGTTAAAAGTAGGTATTAGCACCCTCACTTTGGGGAGATTATATTGTTGAAATCTATATTTCAAAGCCTAATTTACTTCACAACCTTTGGGTGTAGCTGGCAGTAAATGTTATTTCGAATGGTGTCTCAGCCAAGGAGGAGCTGCTTCCACCTTACAAATCAGTTTAAATATAGTTACATTTTTAAATAAACCATGTTAATTTGGAGGAATAATTTCTACAAAGATTATAATTTACAAAAGATTTCCAAATAGTAAGTACAATGCTTGCAAATGCTAGAAAAACATACTAATGCATTGCAGACAAATTGTATGTGATAACCCGTGACCATCTTCTTGTCCTCGAACAGTCATGCTGTTTGTTTAATAGTTTACATCATCTGTATGCGATGGTTACATTGACTAGGCGAAGTTGATTAATTCAATGTGGGCCTTAACATGAAGGTCATAATCTTAAAGTCATCATTGTTAGTATTGCTTCTCTTGATAATGGCAAGATGATAGGCAGAGTGGAATTGTCAATGTTTTATCTTAATCCAAAATAAGCCTTTCCAAACCAGGTCAGCTTCTGTTGTTATACTAAAACTGAGATCAGCAATAAGTTGTTTGGGAATGGGTAGTGAATATCCATCATATACGGTGGCTGATGCTGCGTAGATCTCACACTCAAACGGAGGTTATAATATGATTGCACAGATAAAATGCTGACATTCCTACATGGTCGGAGATGCAGCTTTTCTCCGGGCTGCAGTTTCGACCCGTCCTCGCGGCCTACCAGCGGGCCTGGAGCGGTGTTTCCTGTCGGGGACCACCCAGAACCTCGGCATCGATTGCGGCACAGCACTGGAGCGCTATCGTGGAGCGGAGCGGGCGATGCCTTGCCCGGGTCGCCGCGATGGATCTCCGGTGAGCTGAAGACCGCCGAGATAAACATCGCGGAGCTGCGGGTCTTTGGAGCAGCCAGCTGCGGGCGGCGGCGCTGAACTTAAACATCGGGAGCCTGGGATCTCTCGATGAGATCGCCAGTGGTGGAGCTCCAACCGGCGCGGCCTTGTTGGCTTCGGAAGCCGCAGTCTCCGGTGAGGGAAGCGGCCGTTCCAGGGTTCCCATGCCGCCGAGAGGATTCTCCCAACGCCGGAGTACAATCATCCGGCGAGAACGGCCTGGAACATCGGGCCTCCTTAAAGGCAACTGTGGAGGCCTCATTAGGCCCGACTATGGGTGGACATGGGATGGGGACTGGACACTGTGCCTTCCCTCATAATGGGAACCATTGTGGGGGGATGTTTTTATGTTTAAATGTCTTTATTATTGTTATGTCTGTATTCTTTCTTTATGTGCTGCATGGCAAGAAGCATTTCACTACACCTAGGTGTATGTGACCAATAAAATTATTCTATTCTATTCTATTCTATCAAATCTAGCGATTTGAATCTCTCTTCTTTAGACATCCTCTTCCCTCTCCAGTCCCACCACGTCTCTGCAGTAACCAATGAAAGGGAATTTCACTCAAGGTTTAGTCTGGATTTTTCCCTTGGGTTGCACATCATCCTTCAAGATTGGCAAAACAATTTAAATTCATAATCAAACACATTTTTGTTTTAAATCAACAGTTTGTGGAAGACACATATCAAATGGCCTTTAAAAAATCTCTCACAGGAAGAGTCTGCCTGAAAACTCTAAATCAAAGCATTCGCTTTAGATAATGACAGCACATAAAGAGAAATGCAGAACACTCTCCTAGTGGCAGCATGCTATAAAGGTTGTAACTTCGTTTGTACACAAAAATGCTGGAGAAACTCAGCGGGTGCAGCAGCATCTATGGAGCTTCGTTTGTAACTTTGTTTGCTCCCTTAACTTTTAATTTCTTGCTTACCACTCTTTCAATGTTACTTGTTATTACTTGATTTCAAGGCACGGTCTAACGTTTCCTAAAGTGTTGATAACGCTTTTATATGTTTCAATCGTGTAAAGGATGGAGACAAGGGGGAAAAGAGCTTCTCCAAGGAAGGAGTGTGGGGAAGGCGCAGCTTCTGACTCTGGTATCTTAGAAGCAATATCGAAAATGAACGATGAATTGAAAAATGAAATGGAAACAAGATTTTGTGTTGTAGTATGGAAGAAATGATGAAAGGCATTTCGAGCAATTTGAAGGAAGTTCAAGACAAGCTGATTATGTTACAAGATGAATCTCATGAACAGAAGGAACAAATTGATCATTTGCGAACCTTAGGCCAGGAAAGAGATTTGAAGTTTGAAAAACTGGAACGGAAAATGAATGAAAATACTTGGGCACTCCAGCAATACAAGATTAAAAATATGGGTCTGGAAAACAGAAGCCGTAGACTGAATTTGCGAATTGTTGGTTTGCCTGAAGGTCAAGAAGGGGATAATGTTATAAAATATGCCTCTAAAATGATAAAGGAGACTTCCAACACCGATGATAAAGGAGACTTCCAGCACTATCAAAATCTTCCAATAACGCACACAGTATCGGGAAGAAATCTGGTATCCAAGATAAACTGAGACATTAGATAATTCGGTTTCACCTTGCAGATGAAGGAGAATATCCTCCAAGCATCAAAAAAGTTGGGCATGGTTGAATATGAAGGATGTACGTTTTGGTTTGTACCTGATTACAGCCGTGAGCTTTTGGAATTGAAAATGTCTTTCCATAATGTAATGTCTGAGGTGTTTAAGAGGCCTTGCTTTATCCAGCTAGACTGCATATACGACTCTTTAGTGGTAACAATCGATTTTTTTAACAATCCTCAAGATGCTTCCAGATTTCTGGAGGCTTATGGGGGTGAAGCTGCGACAGCGAGCTATTGATAGTTGATTAAGTTATAATTGGAGATTTATTGTTCCTATTTTGACAATTTATCATTTTGTAAATGATTAAGAATTTAATTGGATGAGTTGTTCTTTAATTACTTTTTAGAATTTTAGTATGATGGTAACAAACAACAACTTAGAAACATAGAAACATAGAAAATAGGTGCAGGAGTAGGCCATTCGGCCGTTCGAGCCTGCACTGCCATTCAATATGATCATGGCTGATCATCCAACTCAGTGCCCTGTACCTGCCTTCTCTCCATACGCCCTGATCCCTTTAGCCACAAGGGCCACATCTAACTCCCTCTTAAATATAGCCAATGAACTGGCCTCAACTACCTTCTGTGGCATAGAATTCCAGAGATTCACCACTCTCTGTGTGAAAAATGTTTTTCTCATCTCGGTCCTAAAAGATTTCCCCCTTATCCTTAAACTGTGACACCTTGTTCTGGACTTTCCCAACATCAGGAACAATCTTCCTGCATCTAGCCTGTCCAACCCCTTAAGAATTTTGTAAGATTCTATAAAAGCCCCCCTCAATCTTCTAAATTCTAGCGAGTACAAGCCGGGTCTATCCAATCTTTCTACATATGAAAGTCCTGACATCCCAGGAATCAGTCTGGTGAACCTTCTCTGTACTCCCTCTATGGCAAGAATGTCTTTCCTCAGATTAGGAGACCAAAACTGTACGCAATACTCCAGGTGTGGTCTCACCAAGACCCTGTACAACTGCAGTAGAACCTTCCTGCTCCTATACTCAAACCCTTTTGCTATGAATGCTAACATACCATTTGCTTTCTTCACTGCCTGCTGCACCTGCATGCCTACTTTCAATGACTGGTGTACCATGACGCCCAGGTCTCGTTGCATCTCCCCTTTTCCTAATCGGCCACCATTCAGATAATAGTCTACTTTCCTGTTTTTGCCACTAAAGTGGATAACCTCACATTTATCCACATTATACTACATCTGCCTAGCATCCTCTTCACAGCTAACACTGCCCCCCAGCTTCGTGTCATCCGCAAACTTGGAGATATTGCATTCAATTCCCTCGTCCAAATCATTAATATATATTGTAAATAGCTGGGGTCCCAGCACTGAGCCTTGCGCCTTGAACTTGTACCTTCTCTAAGATACTGTTCATTTAATGAAATGGTATTATATATTAATTTTTAAGATCTTCTTTGTTAGCTTTTCTATTTTGTAAATTGAAGGAATTTTTTCCCCTGTCGTTAGACAAACAAAGTGAATGCAGTTCTTGTTTTTCATATTCAGACCTTGGATAAAAAATTTGAAGTAGCTCTTGTCTTCCACAGTTAACATGCACTTCTTAACCATAACATTAATTTTGTTTTGGCTATTGAGTGGTAAATATGCCTTCTTCTTACGTTGGGTACTGTCATTAGGAGAGATGGGGGTAGGGTAGGGATTAGGAAGCGTACTGACTGTCTACTGGTCAGTTTCTGGCTTTGCATGGGTGGGGGGTCTTTTGCTTCTAGCTTAGTTTTTTGGTATTGTCCGCAGGAATAAGACACATAAGCTATCTCTTTATGCAGATGATCTGTTATTATTCATCTCCAACCCTGAGAAATCTATTCCGGCAATAGTAGCTCTACTTTATCAATTTAGTCGTTTTTCTGGTTATAAACTAAATCTTAGTAAGAGTGAGCTTTTTCCATTAAACAATCTAGTTTCGAATTATGGACAGTTTCCAATTAGATTGACTACCGAATGTTTTACTTATTTAGGCATTAAAACTACCAAATAACAGAAGGATTTATTTAAAGCCAATTTTACATCTCTAATTGACCATATCAAACAACAGTTCACTAAATGGTCACCAATGCCCTTATCTTTAATAGGCCGAATCAATGCTATTAAAATGTTCATCTTACCTAATTTTTTGTATTTATTTCAGACGATACCAATATTTATTGCTCAATCTTTCATTGATATTATTGACTCAAAAATTTCTTCATATATATGGCAGAATAAAAATCCCAGACTAAGTAAAAAATACTTACAGAAATCAAAAAAAGACGGTGGTTTGGCACTACCGAACCTTAGATTCTACTATTGGGCAGTTAATGCTCGCTATCTAACGTTTTGGACAAATTATTTAGAAGATACCCAATGCCCAGGATGGACAAATCTTGAACGTGATTCTATGCAAGGGCTATCATTGGTTTCTATTCTAGGGGCCTTGTTACCTTTTACAATTACGAGATTAAATAAATATACGACTAACCCAATTTCGGAAGTTTTTTGGATTAAATGATTTTATCTTATCGAGTCCTATCATATGTAATTTTTTCTTCCAACCTTCTAGTACTGATCAAGCCTTTCTGTTATGGAAGCAGAAGGGATTGGTAGCTTTTCATGATTTTTTTTCGTGATTAATGGGCTTAATGACGACCATTTATGAGTTGATTTTGAAATTTAATAAAGATACATTTGATAAAATTAAGAATAACTGGGAAAGAGAACTTCAAATGTCTTTATCTATAGAGAGATGGGAGAGGATTCTTCAATTAGTTAATACTTCCTCAACATAGAAACATAGAAACATAGAAATTAGGTGCAGGTGTAGGCCATTCGGCCCTTCGAGCCTGCACCGCCATTCAATTTGATCATGGCTGATCATCCAACTCAGTATCCCGTACCTGCCTTCTCTCCATACCCTCTGATCCCCTTAGCCACAAGGGCCACATCTAACTCCCTCTTAAATATAGCCAATGAACTGGCCTCGACTACCCTCTGTGGCAGGGAGTTCCAGAGATTCACCACTCTCTGTGTGAAAAAAGTTCTTCTCATCTCGGTTTTAAAGGATTTCCCCCTTATCCTTAAGCTGTGACCCCTTGTCCTGGACTTCCCCAACATCGGGAGAAATCTTCCTGCATCTAGCCTGTCCAACCCCTTAAGAATTTTGTAAGTTTCTATAAGATCCCCTCTCAATCTCCTAAATTCTAGAGAGTATAAACCAAGTCTATCCAGTCTTTCTTCATAAGACAGTCCTGACATCCCAGGAATCAGTCTGGTGAACCTTCTCTGCACTCCCTCTATGGCAATAATGTCCTTCCTCAGATTTGGAGACCAAAACTGTACGCAATACTCCAGGTGTGGTCTCACCAAGACCCTGTACAACTGCAGTAGAACCTCCCTGCTCCTATACTCAAATCCTTTTGCTATGAAAGCTAACATACCATTCGCTTTCTTCACTGCCTGCTGCACCTGCATGCCCACTTTCAATGACTGGTGTACCATGACACCCAGGTCTCGCTGCATCTCCCCTTTTCCTAGTCGGCCACCATTTAGATAATAGTCTGCTTTCCTGTTTTTGCCACCAAAATGGATAACCTCACATTTATCCACATTATACTGCATTTGCCAAACATTTGCCCACTCACCCAGCCTATCCAAGTCACCTTGCAGTCTCCTATCATCCTCCTCACAGCTAACACTGCCCCCCAGCTTCGTGTCATCCGCAAACTTGGAGATATTGCCTTCAATTCCCTCATCCAGATCATTAATATATATTGTAAATAGCTGGGGTCCCAGCACTGAGCCTTGTGGTAACCCACTAGTCACTGCCTGCCATTGTGAAAAGGACCCGTTTACTCCTACTCTTTGCTTCCTGTTTGCCAGCCAGTTCTCTATCCACATCAATACTGAACCCCCAATGCCGTGTGCTTTAAGTTTGTAAACTAATCTCTTATGTGGGACCTTGTCGAAAGCCTTCTGGAAGTCCAGATACACCACATCCACTGGTTCTCCCCTATCCACGCTACTAGTTACATCCTCGAAAAATTCTATAAGATTCGTCAGACATGATTTACCTTTTGTAAATCCTTGCTGACTTTGTCCAATGATTTCACCACTTTCCAAATGTGCTGCTATCCCATCTTTAATAACTGACTCTAGCAGTTTCCCCACTACCGATGTTAGACTAACTGGTCTGTAATTCCCCGTTTTCTCTCTCCCTCCCTTCTTAAAAAGTGGGGTTACGTTTGCTACCCGCCAATCCTCAGGAACTACTCCAGAATCTAAAGAGTTTTGAAAGATTATTACTAATGCATCCACTATTTCTGGAGCTACTTCCTTAAGTACTCTGGGATGCAGCCTATCTGGCCCTGGGGATTTATCGGCCTTTAATCCATTTAATTTACCCAACACCACTTCCCGGCTAACCCGGATTTCACTCAATTCCTCCAACTCCTTTGACCCGCGGTCCCCTGCTATTTCCGGCAGATTATTTATGTCTTCCTTAGTGAAGACGGAACCAAAGTAGTTATTCAATTGGTCCGCCATATCCTTGTTCCCCATGATCAACTCACCCGTTTCTGACTGCAAGGGACCTACATTTGTTTTAACTAATCTCTTTCTTTTCACATATCTATAAAAACTTTTGCAGTCAGTTTTTATGTTCCCTGCCAGTTTTCTTTCATAATCTATTTTTCCTTTCCTAATTAAGCCCTTTGTCCTCCTCTGCTGGTCTCTGAATTTCTCCCAGTCCTCCGGTATGCTGCTTTTTCTGGCTAATTTGTACGCATCATCCTTCGCTTTGATACTATCCCTGATTTCCCTTGTTATCCACCAATGTATCAATGTGTGCAAGACACGCTTTGATACATTTCAAGGTGGTTCACAGAGCTCATATGTCAAAAGATAAGTTAGCTTGTTTTTATGGTCATATAAATCCTACCTGTGACAGGTGTAATTCTGAAGTGACCTCATTGACTCATATGTTTTGGTCCTGCCCACTTTTGGAAAAATATTGGAACAACATTTTTGATACTATTTCTGTAGTTTTAGGTATTGATTTACAACCTCATCCTATTACTGCAATTTTTGGGCTACCAATGTTAGATTCTATTCATCTGTCCCGTTATGCCCATCGGCTGATTGCTTTTACCACGTTAATTGCCAGAAGATCTATTTTATTTAAATGGAAATACTCTAATCATCCCACCACACTCCATTGGTACTCTGAAATGATATTATGTTTAAATTTAGAAAAAATTAGGAGTGACATTGTTGAACCCTTGGTTAAATTTGATAGGGCTTGGGGAAGATTTATTCAACATTTTCATACGACATAAATTCTCCCCTCTCCAACAGTTATAATAATTATTTTACCTTTATATGGTGGAATGGACTTGACGACAAACAGGGACTTAAATTGTTGAAATTCTTTGCAGCCAAGATTCTGTTTTGCTTTTATTTTTAGTTTAATGAGGTTTTGTTTTTTTATTTTTTCTCTTTTTTCTTTCTCTTTTTTCTTTTTATCTTTTTGTTTTTATACATATGTTCTCTTTTAAACATTTAACTATATTTACATAGAGACCGGGAGGTCTATATTCAATGTGTATTTTGACACTGGACTCATATTTAGGTTATACCTGTTATTAATGGAACGCTGATCACCATGTATCAATATCATTGTTATGTTTGTCATTATTTTTTTGTTGTCTTGTTTTTGCTTTTGAAAAATACTAATAAAAAGATTTTAAAAGAAAGAAAGAAAGAAAGAGAAATGCAAAACTAATACCTCTATATACATGTGACGATAATAAACTTAACTGAACTAAACTAAACACCACTTATTTGATTCAGAGAGAGAAGACCATTCTTACTGGAATCCAGGAATATGTACAGGCAGCAGCTGAGCCTCAGATGACATAGTTAGGAGCCTTCCTCCCACAAAATGTATTTGACAGCTGGTAAAGCTGGGATGGGGTTTTTGCCAACTGTAAAATCTGCAAATAGCGTTAATATATGTAACTATATCTAATATTGTGATATTTTTTAAATTGTTAATCTTGCAGCTGCTAAATAAAATAATAAAAAGTTGCAGTTGCAAAATATTATGTTGAAAGCAGTCATAAATAATTGAAACCTTTAAAGAATAGGAATTAAAATGAAACTACACTTCTCTTTTTTTCCCCAATTTTTGTTTCTATAATCCCCATTGACTCCCAACAAGAGTAATCATGTTCAGGCCAAACTTCAATTACAAAGGATAAAAGCTGGTGGTTCCAATCGGAACTATCGGCAAGATGCATCCTCATGTCAGCTGAATGATGGAAGACATTATTAATGTAATTTTCATGAATTTGCTGCATTAGCACAGTGATTGCACTATTAGCTCAATGCAAAGATAAATTTGGTAATTAATAGTGTAAATATCCTTCTAATTATATAAAAATTGTATAATACAACAGAAAAAATACTGTGGATGATGAATATCTCAGCTAAATTGGAAAATTATTGAATTATGCAATGGGTTAAGAATTATCTGTAGACAGAGAAATAGTGTTACAGTTTCAGGTAGACACAAAATGCTGAAGTAACTCAGTGGGTCAGGTAGCATCTCTGGAGAAAAGAAATTGGTGATGTTTCAAGTCAATGATCATTCACCAGAATTGGCTGATAAAATAAATGTTGACAGTTGTATGTGTCTCCCAATTAATCTCACATTCCCAGAAAGTGAACAATACTAGGAGAAAAGGAATAGGTGACATTTCGGGTTGAGACCCTTCTTGAAGTCTGAATAAAGATCTCGATCCAAAACATCACCTATTCCTTTTCTCCAGAGATGCTGCCAGACCTGCTTAGTAACTCCAGCATTATATATGTCTATCTTCGGTGTAAACCAGCATCTGCAGTTCCTTTCTACATAAGTGAACAATACTAAATAGAATTTCTCATTAATTCAGGTTGGAAATTGCAATTACTATCTTTTTCCTTTATTTCCTCTCTGTATCAGGTTTGATGGTGAATATATCTCCTCTAAATCAGCTTTATACTCTCATTTCTCCATGTATTTTATCTCTGACTTCAGGGGTTGTTCATTCAATTGTAACCAGTCCTTGTTCTCCTGATGCTTTAACTTCAAAGTTATCAGTTTACATTTTCAGTAACATTAAGTGAAAATTATTTCAAAACCTAAATTTACATTGACAAGTCTAAGTAAAATAAAATAAAATCTATGGAAAATAAAATACAGAGAAAAATCTGTATTGACAAGTATTGAGGTGCTCCATGTTAGCAATAGCAGAGGGTGTTATAGTAAAAAGTATGTTGTATTATCAAAGTTATTTAAATTTTCTGCAAACAACTTTATCCAACACATGGGGAGTCAAATGAATGCAACCAATTAAATTAATAGCTGAATTTGTTTTAACTTCCATCGGCATGCTTGCAGTATGTGAAGGATGAGGAACTATTGTTTAATTGTCTAAAACATGTAGGCTGAAATGATTTCAAGATTCAAAAAGTAAAAGAGAAATCTAAAGAATAGCATTAAATAACCTTTATGGATTGACTTTAATATCCAAAGAGATCCAGTAGTTTCAACATTATTGTAGTCTTTATAGAATGAGGCGTCAGCCTAAACACGGGCCACTCATGCTCGAACCCTCTTCAGGAGATACGAGGGCGGGCACGTGACGTCATGGGCTAGAGGGAGTGTCCTGGTACTTAAGGTCTCTCACCTCGAGACCTTGAGGAGTCAAACGGTAGCTGAGCCCGAGAGAACAACACCACTCAGCTACAGTAACAACGTAATATAGTTAGCGCACTAACCTAATGTGTCACCACTGAATAAACAACTCTTTGAACCGGCCTGACATCTCATCTTTATTCACCACATATGGTGCCGCTACACTGGTGACCCCGACTGTCCAAATCAAAATTTGGACTGTCCTGAAGCACGCAGCCTCGGGTGACCTGATGTCTGCAGCCGGCTGCCCAGCCCTGCAGAACGCCGCTGCCGGTAACGAGGCCCTGCAGTGAGGTATACCGCCTCTTCCCCACCAGCTGCTGCTCACCGGAGCTGAGAAGCCGCCGCTGCTTCCGCTCTCCCACTCCCGGCAACGGAGCAGGCCGCCTTGTGTGACAGCCGCCGTGCTCCCCCGCATGACCTGCCCAGAGCCGACCACCGGAGCGGTGAGGCTTTATCAGCCGCCGCTGCCCCACCAGTTGCTGCAGGAGCTGCGAGCGTAGCAGCCTCCTGCCCACACACAGCGAGCGTAGCAGCCTCCTGCTCCTGACAATGGGCTAGGCCCACACCCTGCACCGCACCGGGCCTCCCCGCAGACACGGCTCCAGGCCCTGCCCCGGCATCGCCTCACCTCACCTGCACCGCACCGGGCCTCACCGCAGACACCGCTGCAGACCCGGCACCACAACAGGCCTCGCCGCGGCCACGGCTCCACACCCTGCACCTCACCGGCAGACCCGGCACCGCAACAGGCCGGCCGCTGCCCAGGGCCTAGCCACCCGATAGCTCGGGCTTACCTGGGGCGCCTGCCGAAGACCCCCTTCTTCACCTCACCGGCATGGACTCTGAAGATCCCTGGGTGCTGGCTGCCTGTCCGGCCCAGGGATTCAATCGCTGGCGAAGTCCGCTTCAGCCGACCGGCAAAATGGCCACCGCGGCTGCCTGAAACAAGCGGCCGCACGACTACAAACATGGCCGCCACGGCTGCCTGAAACAAGCGGCCGCACGACTACAAACATGGCCGCCACGGCCGGCCGGAAGAGAAACTCGAACTCACAAACTTATCTTCCACAGCACCACCTTCCTCCCTGCAGCCTGACCACCGGCAACAGCGCCACCGTCAGATCAGCTGCCGTCACTGCAGCCTCACCGCCATCCACAGCGCCACCTTCCAGTTGGATGCCGTCATTGCAGCTTCACCGCCATTCACAGCGCCACCATCCAGCCGGATGCCGTCACTGCAGCCTGAGCACCGGTTGCAGCGCCACATTCAGGCCAGAGGCTGTCACTGCAACACTATCCTGCACTATGAACACTGGACATTTTGAATTTTGGACACTGATTGCACTGTAATTTGTCTTGTTACTGTTCATTTTGTGTTCACTTCTGTTTTTTTTCTTCATTGTTGCCGACGTCTCCCAGCCGTCGCTGGGGGCCATATTTCTCAGGACGCGATCCCTTAGCTGGTCGAGAAGATGCGACTGTGTCTCTTCCATCAGGCGGCTTCTGCATCGGTCTCCTCGCACTCCTCGGTACCTCGGGATCGCCCACGCAGAGCGTCACTGCGCCCGTGGAGCCTCCGATCCGACTCACGCCCGGGGTGTCCCCGACCCACATGCAGGAGCCGTGCTCGACCATTCTATTCCTTCCTCCGGTTCTGGGGGGGTCCTGTGGCGTCAGCCTAAACACGGGCCACTCATGCTCGATCCCTCGTCAGGAGATACGAGGGCGGGCACGTGACGTCATGGGCTAGAGGGAGTGTCCTGGTACTTAATGTCTCTCACCTCGAGATCTTGAGTCAACCATAGCCGAGCCCGAGAGAACAACCTCGCTCAGCTACAGTAACAACGTAATATAGTTAGCGCACCAACCTAACGTGTCACCACTGAATAAACGACTCTTTGAACCGGCCTGTCGTCTCATCTTTATTCACCATGTATGGTGCCGCTACAAGAATAGCATTAAATAACCTTTATGGATTTACTTTAATTTCCAAAGAGATCCAGTAGTTTCAACATTATTGTAGTCTTTATAGAACCGTCTTGTAATACATCTTATAAGCTAGACATGTTTAACAATAGGGAACAATGATGGCCTGAAAACTGCTTACCATATTTCCCGGCAATGAAAACGCACCTACGTCGAAGACGCACCCCCATTTTGAGTTGCTAAATTTTGAAAAAAGGCATTAAGAAGGAGGGGGTCGGGGATCATGCCAGCAACTCACTCACTCATCGCTGCCACAGCGCTCCGGGCACGGAGCCACCGCATTGTGGCCAGGGATGGAAGTAGCTCGGGTGGCTGCGAGCGGCCGCCATTCCTTAAATTCCGACTGCCACCGGGAGCAGGACATGGCCTCACTTGCTGCGTTGGGTGACACTGCATGGCATTCACTGCCCGGTCCATGTCTTTCAATGTAGAGTGGACCAGCTCAAGAGCAAAGATCATAGAGCGGAGCAGGTCAGTGGCCAATGGATAACAGGACGGTGGGTGGTGGAGCTTAATCCTGTATCAGCGCAATCAAGGGACCAATTAGCGTTACTCGCGCTTGATGTTGCTGTACTGAGGGATAGCCAAGTCTATCTTTCTTGGCTAACAACCTAACTTTCGGCCTCCAAGACGCAGGTAAATTTTCGTGCCTTATTTTTGGGTAAAAAATAGAGTCTTCATTGCCAGGAAATATGAGGTAGTTCTTCAACAGCAGGCCATTAAATAATGGCACAAAAACTGTATAGAAACATAGAAAATAGGTGCAGGAGTAGGCCATTTGGCCCTTCAAGCCAGCACCGCCATTCAATATGACCATGGCTGATCATCCAAAATCAGTACCGCGTTCTGGCTTTTTCTCCATATCCCTTGATTCCCTTAGCCCTATGAGCTAAATCTAACTCCTTTGAATTATATCAACTATATGAATTGGTTTGGAAAAACTGAAAGGAATGTTCTTAAATCTCTTTGGTCACATTCAATTTCTGAGGAGAGACCATAATAAAGATAATTAATATCAAGGCGAGGAATTGAAGAGGAATTTCAAATCACCCTATTAAAACAACGTTGTCTCTTAGCCTCAGTTGATCTTGTTTCACTCTAGATAGAGTAGGATAAACACTTCAATAGACCAAGAATTGGCATGGGATCCCTGGGCACACTGCCCAATTTGTCTGGTGAAGTGCCTCATCATCAGAACTCACCAATAAGCACCAAGACCTTGCTTGGCTGGCAGTGAGAGAGACCCTCCCTGTCGGATCCTTCTTGTACCATTGGAATCTTTCTACCATTTCACACGGCCCTCGGGACGTCTGCTATGGAGAGGAGACATTTGCCTCACCTCTTTGACAAGTGTGGATTTTTGAAGAGGATCTGGAGAATGATGCAAGGGCCAATGTAGCAATTCATCCCGAACAGCTCTGTTACAGAGGACTCTTTGATTTACAGATTGTCCTTAGCGACGCATTCAGAGCTGGGCATCAAGTGCTGCTGGAAAATTATCAACTCGGTGAAAGATGCTCTTTGGTCTACCCAAAACCTGTTGGCATCCCAGCACCCAAGATGTCTGTCAGTGAATGTTGCCGACTGGCCCATTTCTGACTGCAGGAATGCATGCTAATTGACTTATTGATGTGAACAAGTACAAATAACATCTTTAGATTTACAGAGAGTTCACCATCCGAAATAATATTCTGAGTGTTGGAATTGCATCAATTGGATATATGCCACTCCCGCTGGTCATTTAGCTTATAACTGGATCCCAGCTAACATCTAGCCCTTTTTGTCGAATCCAGGAATTGTTCATTGCATGCACCATCCTGTCACAGTTCGATCTCCTAGTTTCTATTCTGCAGCTTCCGGTTGTACTTAGGCACACATCTGGCAGGACAGGTTACTCTACAATAAATCATTAGCAGGAATCTCATTGCCCATTTGTGTGACTGTCAAGCGCAAAGGCAATCAGCAAAACAAATCTGCTCATGTACCAAATTGTGTCAGAATTGTATACTACTAAACAAGCAAACAATAGATTTGATTTTTCAGTACCATCTCCAACTCCACTCAATATTAGCACCATTCACCTAAATGTGTGTTATAGTGCGTTGTTCTGGGTCAATTATTTTGCTCAGGAGAGCCCTCAGAGAAAACAGTTCTCTGCCTTAACTAGACATCTGTCCGATTCCAAGGGGTCCCTTGACTATAACCTTCAACAATTTTTCGAGCCATGAAAAATGACTTAAGCTGCACTTAAAATTCTTCAGTGTAGATAGTGTTAGAAATATTTCATTAAAATTTAGCAAATGTTAACCATGCCTTAGGTGTAGTCCATGTACTCTCTAGACACTTAACTCCATGAAGGTAACCTGTAGCATAGTGTTGATTTCCTGACAGAAACCTCCAGATGTTGCTGTTTATCTAGTCATTGGAGGCATACTGTCAATAACATGGGAAATGGAGAACACTTACAATTTACCCATTGTTATCTGATTGTGTTATCCAATGACCAATTTTCTGAAGAAGGGTCTCAACCCGAAACATCACCCATTCCTTCTCTCCAGAGATGCTGCCTGTCCCGCTGAGTTACTCCAGCATTTTGTGTCCACCATCCAATGTTCCCATTGTGACAGCACAGTGGCGCAATGGTAGAACTGCTGCCTCACAGTGCCAGAGTCCCGAGTTTGATCCTGACCATGGGTGCTGTTTGTGTGGAGTTTGCACATTCTCCCTGTGACCACGTGGGCTTTCTCTGGTTTCCTCCCATATTCCAAAGACATGCGAGGTTGTATGTTAATTGGCCTCTGTAAATTGCCCTCAGTGTGTAGGGAGTGAATGAGAAAGTGGGATAACATAGAAGTAGCATGAACGGATGATCAATTGTCAGCACACTCGACAAAATTTCAAATTGAACTTTCTGTCGTTCAATTTCAGCACATGTAGCTGTTTTGTAAATGTTTTTTAATTTGCTGTCCAATTAGCGAATTCTGGCTCTCTTCATTAATCTTAGCCCTTAAGGGCCTGTCCCACTGTACGAGGTAATTCAAGAGTTCTCCCGAGTTTCACCTGATTCGAACTCTGAGAATTACGGTTACAGAATTACGAACTCTGAGAGTAGCCGTTCGTAGGTACTCGGGGACTCTCGTGGACACTCTCCGCACTGTTGAAAAAAACTTCTCGAGCTTGCCGCGTTTCACGAGTACCTGCCGTTAGCATTACGAGCCGCTAAGTGAAATCCACGAGCTCTGATGTACCCGCTACATACATTACACGAGCTTGAATCAGGGGAGAACTCAGGAGAACTCTTGAATTACCTCGTACAGTGGGACGGGCCCTTTAGAGATTTTGTTTCCCTCTGCTATTAGCTGTGCATTATTTCAAACAATGTGTGATATATATGTATCCATCTTATTTTATGCCACTGCTACATTCTCCAGACATAATATAGAATAATTTTTCACGTTCAGTAGTGATAATAATTTTTACATGTCTTGGTGACAGATGACTGTCAATTATGGGTTATATATCCGTTCGAAAGGTCAGTGATATTATGGTTGACTTGTGACTGAGAAGGATAGGTTCTGAATGGCTGTCCCCCTCAGTTATTAGGGGACATGGCCTCAGGTTAAGACTTTGTCCATTTAATACCGAGATCAGGAGAAACATCCTTATTCAGATGATTGTATTTCTTCAAAGTTTTCAGTTCTAGAGGATAATTGGTTTATTCAAGATAGTTTTTTTGTAATGTTTTAACATGCTAATTGATTTGAGATGTAAAAGCAGAAAAGTAAAGTATTTATGAGATTTATGCAGAGCAGGCTGAGATAATCAACAACCTATTCCTGCTCCTGTTTCTTCCATTCCAAGCTCTGGCTGAATTTCTCTTATAACAGTCCATAAGGTAAAGCTAATTTGCTGTGACCATTTCTGATCTCCTGCTACAATCACCCCAAGGCATCTACCTGAGGTGAATGTGTTTTTTTGTGTGTGACTGGGCTATGCATTTGCAGCCCAACATTTAACATTAGCATAATGAGGGCAGATAGAAAAAAGCTCCAGTCACTATTTCAGTTACAGTTGCTATCACACGCCAACTAAATTCTTGTTAACTCTAGAAGGCATTGCATTTCACTGTAATTTCAGCTACGACTTAGAAACAAGATTTACAGGGTAGTAAAGGAATAAGTGAGCAGAACTGATGATAAGCTGAAATTGTTCAGTAGTTACAGGCTTAATTATTGCTCTTTAGAAGAAGAAAATAACAACCTTTTCTGCTGTGCAAAATTGAAATATAAATTGAGCTAGACAGAAAGACTTACAGTAAATCTTTTTATTGAAGGAAATCATCATTAGGCAGGAAATGTTGTTAGGTAGATTGATGGGACTGGAGGCTGATAAATCCCCAGGGCCTGATGGTCTGCATCCCAGGGTACTAAAGGAGGTGGCTCTAGAAATCGTGGACGCATGGGTGATCATTTTCCAATGTTCTATAGATTCAGGATCAGTTCCTGTGGATTGGGGGGTAGCTAATGTTATCCCACTATTTAAGAAAGGCGGGAGAGAGAGGGAATTATAGACCAGTTAGCCTGACATCGGTGGTGGGGAAGATGCTGGAGTCAATCATAAAAGATGAAATACCGGGACATTTGGATAGCAGTAACAGGATCAGTTTGAGTCAGCATGGATTTACGAAGGGAAATCATACTTGACTAATCTTCTGGAATTTCTTTGAGGATGTAACAAGGAAAATGGACAAGGGAGAGCCAGTTGATGTAGTGTACGTGGACTTTCAGAAAACATTTGATAAGGTCCCACATAGGAGATTAGTGGGCAAAATTACGGCACATGGTATTGGGAGTAGGGTCCTGACATGGATATAAAATTGGTTGGCAGACAGGAAACAAAGAGTAGGGATTAACGTGTCCCTTTGAGTATGGCAGGCAGTGACTAGTGGGGTGCCGCTAGGCTCGGTGCTGGGACTGCAGCTATTTACAATATACATTAATGATTTAGATGAAGGAATTAAAAGTACCATTAGCAAATTTGCAGATGACACAAAGCTGGGTGGCACTGTGAACTGTGAAGAGGGTGCTATGAGGATGCAGAGTGACTTGGACAAGTTGGGTGAGTGGGCAGATGCATGGCAGATGCAGTATAATGTGGATAAATGTGAGGTTATCCACTTTAGTAGCAAAAAGAAGGAAGATTATTATCTAAATGGTGTCAAGTTGGGGAAAGGGGGAGTACAATGGGATCTGGGGGTCCTTGTTCATCAGTCAATGAAAGTAAGCTTACAGGTACAACAGGCAGTGAAAAAAGCTAATGGCATATTGGCCTTCATAATGGGAGGAGTTGAGTATAGGAGCAAAGATATCCTTCTGCAGTTGTACAGGGCCCTTGTGAGACCACACCTGGAGTATTGTGTGCAGTTTCAGTCTCCTAATTTGAGAAAGGCCATTCTTGCTATTGAGGGAGTGCAGCGTAGGTTCACCAGGTTAATTCCCAATATGGCGGGACTGTCATATTGATGAAAGAATGGAGCGACTGTGCTTGTATTCACTGGAATTTAGTAGGATGAGAGGGCATCTTATAGAAACATATAAGATTATTAAGGGATTGGACACGCTAGATGCAGGAAAAATGTTCCCGATGTTGGGGAAGTCTAGAACCAGGGGCCACGGTTTAAGAATATGGGGTAGGCCATTGAGAATTTGTGGAATTCTCTGCCTCAGAATGCAGTTGGGGCCGATTCACTAGATGCATTCAAAAGAGAGTTAGATAGAGTTCTTCAGGATGGCTGAATCAAGGGGTATGGGGAGAAGGCAAGGAACGGGGTACTGATTGTGGATGATCAGCCATGATCACATTGATCGAGGAGCCAAATAGCCTACTCCTGCACCTATTGTCTATGTATCTATGTACAGTATCTATGTAATATAGTGTTCATGCTGTTTGTTTGTACATTACCCAGGCACAATACTAAGTGATGTTCACCGAGTTTGATTTTAGTGGAGGAGGATGTGACAGACAGTTTGGTGTGGGAATGGAAAGAACATTAAAATGTCTGACAAGCCGAAGATCCAGCATGCGCTGTAAGACAGCAACTCTACCGCTGCGCCACTGTGCAATTTACAGAGGCCAATTAACATACAATCCTGCACGTCGTTGGAATGTGGGAGGAAACCAAACCACCCAAAGGAAACCCACGCGGTTACAGGGAGAACGTACAAACTCCACACAGACAGCACCCGTCTGGATCGAACCCAGGTCTCTGGCGCTGTGAAGCAGAAACTCTACCACTGCGCCACTGTGCCATCCAATGTGTGCCACTGGGCTGCCAGTGTTGCATTTCCTGTGGTTACATGGGAATGTGCCTGGGGAGAGATGAGCAAACTAAGAAATCACAGAGAGAGTGGTCCGTTGGGAAAAATGTAAAGAGTGGGAAAGGGAAGATGTGACTGGTGGTGGGAACATGTTGTAATTGGAGGAAATGTCAAAGGATTATGTGCTTGATGCGGAGGCTGGTGGGGTGAAACCAGGAGAAGGCTCATCCACTGGGCATTTTGGCCAATGATATTCGCAAATAATTCAGCCTTGTCCTTTGTTCTAATTTGTTGGGCATCATAAATCTACCTTCTCCTATTAGCTATTAATTGTCTAGCATAATTAACCTTGGATGCAAATCTTTGATGAATCCATAAACTGTGAAGTTGTATATAGGATGCTTCTTCTCTGATTAACTGTGTATTGCAATTTACCCGGTTTTCCTTTTACTGTAAGGTACTCTGGTGCCGATGTGCTTGTCAACACTTCTCACTGAACCTGGGAAATGCCAGCCTATGAACATAAAGCATAGAACATGGAACAGTACAACATAGAAACCAACCCTTTGCTCTCTCATATTCATGCTGACCATGGCTAATCTAAGTAATCCCATCTGCCTGCACATGGTGTATATCCCTCAATTCCCCGCTTATTCATGTGTATGTTTACATACCACTTGATCGTTTTTTTAATATCTGCTTCTATTATCTCTCCTGGCAATACGATCTCGGCAATTACTAGTCCTCTCGGAAAAAAAAATATTCTTCACAAAACTCTCCGTTCCCTGAATATCCATGTACCTCTCTAAAAGCCTTTCAAACACAACTATCATATCGGCTATCATCACCATTCCAGGAAGTGCATTACAGGCACCTCCCATCTCTGTGTAAAAAAAAAGACGGGAGTCAATCAAGTTATTGTAATTTACGTGTATATCAACTGATCTGGGTGGAGGCAGCAGAGAAGCCTCCCTCAAGGAAATTAATGAATCAGATATGCTATTGCGACCATCTAGTAATGTCACAAACCCTTTTACTAATATTAGTCAAGTCAAGTCAATTTTATTTCTATAGCACATTTAAAAACAACTCTTGTTGACCAAAATGGAATACATTAGTGCAGGTGCTAATGTGCTATAAACAGTGGTACATAGATCAACGATACATACATAAATACATACATACAGCGCTCCCTCAGAGGACCTCAAGAAAGGCTTGAGAGTAGAAATAAGTTTTAAGTCAAAATTATTCACTTCCCCCCTGGCACCGCTTGCAATTGTCCCTGACCTTACTCTGTTGTCCATTCTCGAGCTTTCCTTTCCATTAATTCGAGAATCTTTTGTAATTTTTCCTGTAGCCACTTCCCCTTCAACTCCATCTTTATACTCTGACGTGTCCGCCACTTGGACTGGAAACATTGTCTCCCTGGACAGTTCCCCAGAGGGAGTACCTGTTTTCATTTGGCACAGCCACCTGGGTCTTCTGCACTCCACGATTTTCACCATTTCTTTCCGTCACACACCTTGGTTCTTCCCGTATACTTCGCGTGACTACCTCACTGTAGGTCCTGTCCAGGAAACTCTCATTTTCCCGGATGGCCCTGAGGTCATCCAGCTGCTTCTCCAGTGCCCCAACACGGTCCTTCAGGAGCTGAAGCTGGACGCACTTGCCACAGTTGTAGCAGCCAGAGGCTCCATCTGTGTCCCTGGGCTCCCACATTCTGCAAGCCTCACAATGTCTCATCTGCCCCGACATGTGTTCATCGCGTTCCGTCCTCTCGAGCTTTATTTGTAGCCTCCTCTCCTCAACCTCCTCGCCGAAGACTCTCGAGCCAAAGACTTAAAGGGCTTTCTCACTGTGCGACCTGAAGTAAGACTTAACAAGATTTAACATCGTGGGAACCTTCTGCGATAGCAGTACGGCATTCGTGGACCACCGAGGACCTCCGTGACGCTAACGGCAGGTAGTCGTGTGACTTGGTAAGGTCGGGAGAAAATTCAAACATTTTTGAATTTCTCCAAGAGTGACTTGAGCAGCGTTGCAACATTGTATGAACGCAGTGGCCCGTGCGATATCCGTGCGATATCCGTAATAACTCTTGCGGGTACCGTGGGAACTCCTGCGAACGGTGAGTAACTGAGCAGTTTGATTGTCAGTGCTTGTTTTACCTCATTGTTAAATAAATATATTTTTTACTATCAGATTGAAGTCTGCAATTCTTCATTAACACATCACTACAAGATGAATGTCTCTAATGTTATAATCCCTCTCATGCTGAAACACAAAATAGTTGAAGGGAGGTGAAATAATCACATTTTCATTCTTTTTCATTTTTGAGTGTTCAGGTACCTCACTTGCTGAGCTATTTTACTCCAGCAATTTGTGTCTCTTTTTGTCTAAAGCAGTTTCTAAGACTGGAGGAACTCCGCGGGTCAGGCAGCATCTACGGAGGGAAATGGACAGGCGACCCTTTCTTCAGGCTGCCTTATCTCTCTCCCCCCCCCCCTCCCCCCAACTCCCACCCCCACACACAAATGCTGGAGAAACTCAGCAGGTGCAGCAGCATCTATGGAACGAAGGAAATAGGCAACGTTTCGGCCCGAAAAGTTGCCTATTTCTTGTGCATGTGTCGGAAGGAACAGCAGATGCCGGTTTAAAGAGAATGCTGGAGTAACTCGACGGCAGGCAGCATCTCTGGGGAGAAGGAATGGGTGACATTTCGGGTCGAGACCCTTCTGATATGCTGCCTGTCCCGCTGAGCTACATGTTGTGTCTATCTTCGTTTTAATCCAGCATCTGCAGTTCCTTCCTGGCCGAACCCGATTGAAAGATGAGAGGCTGGGCGATAGAGCACTGGGTCTGACAAGGATCAGGCTTCAGTAAGCAAAGTAAAGAGAGGTGGCAACGTTTTGGAAATGAAGCGGGAAATCCGAGTGATGGCGAGACGGTATCCTCTAATCATAATGTGTCGGAAAGAACTGTAGATGTTGGTTTGCGCCGATGATAGACACAGTAATACTGGAGACAGACATAACATCATGGACGGGCAGCATCTGGATAAAAGGAATGGGTGACGTTTCGGGACGAGACTCTGAAGAAGGGTCTCTAACCGAAACGTCACACATTCCTTCTCTCCAGAGATGCTGCCCGTCCCGCTGTGTTACTCCAGCATTTCGTGTCTATCTTCCGTATGCTCTGTGATGGTCATCTTGGAGTCAAGTGGCAACTCTGGTCTGTAGACACGAGGAACTGCAGATGGAGGAATCACGAGCAAAACACAGAGCGTTGGACGAGCTTGACCCTTTGAGTTCCTCCATCACTTTTTGTTGAAGTCAGGTCTGGACATTGCTTGGCTCAGTCTCAGGCGCCGGCTAACTAGGAAGGTCGAGTCAAAGTCCAGCACTAACACTCAAGAAATAACGTTTGCGGTCTGATGTTACCAATATTTAATTGAAATCATTAATAAAGTAAATAACTAGATACCGGTCTAATCCGTATCTACGGGATTGGACAGGCTAGATGCAGGAAGAATGTTCCCGATGTTGGGGGAGTCCAGAACCAGGGTCCCAGTTTTACAGTCTACCGTGGGAACTCTTTAATTACAGCAGGCAGGCAACTCCCTTCAGTTTCCCAGGGGGTCGGGACGGGACTGGAGTTGGGAGGGAAAGGTGGGGGAGTCGAGGGAGAGGAGGGGGAGACAGATGGGAGTGTCTTCATTTACTGGCGGTGGGTGTCTGTCACTGAAACAGGCAGGTGAGATTTCACATCCACCTTGTGTGTGCCTCTCTCTCTCTCTCTCTCTCTCTCTCTCTCTCCATCCCTCCCTCTCACACAGGCATGACTGGAGGAACTCCGCGGGCCAGGCAGCATCTACGGAGGGAAATGGACATGCGACCCTTTCTTTAGGCTGCCTTATCTCTCTCCCCTCCCCCCCTCCCCCCAACTCCCACCCACACACACGAATGCTGGAGAAACTCAGCGGGTGCAGCAGCATCTATGGAACAAAGGAAATAGGCAACGTTTCGGCCCGAAATGTTGCCTATTTCCTTCGTTCCATAGATGCTGCTGCACCCGCTGAGTTTCTCCAGCATTATTGTGTACCTTCGATTTTCCAGCATCTGCAGTTCCTTCTTAAACACAAATGCACCGAGTTCCTCCAGCACTTCGTGTTTTGCTCAGTATTCCAGCATCCGCTGTCTCCCGCGTCTCCAATAAAACAAAACTACTGTCAAAAGGGTGAAGAATAGGGGCAGAGATAGATACATTCCTGATTAGTGCGGCTGTCAGGAGGTTATGGGGAGAAGGCAAGAGAATATGGTTGAGAGGGAGTGCCCATCTGTTACTATTAATTGGACAGTTCGGTCTGTGAAACGCAACACGCCAGCCCCGACATCCAGCCCGGTGGTCAGTCCTTTGAAGATAGACACCAGTTGCTTGGAGCAACTCAGCGGGACAGGCAGCATCTCTGGAGAGAAGGAACGGGTGGCGTTTCGGGTCGAGAGCCTTCTTCAGACTGAATGTTTCATCTCTCAGTAGATAATAAAATAAGACAATCATCATGGTCAATGTGAGACACAGTCTTTATTCCTATTTGACAAAATAAAAAGACGACATCTTGCACATATTGAGAGAAGGTGCATCACACCAAACAACATTTGTCTAAAAAAAAACAGATTATTCTTCAGCTCATTAAAAAGCTCGGGTGAAAAAAACCAATACAGTGTGTGAAAAAAAGTAACATCATTTGTGCCACGTGATTAACAACACTACAGTCCACGATGTTCATTCAAGATTAACGGGAAAGATCGGGAGACGGACAAGTCACTCGCACAAATAACAGAAATGCCGAGTACCGTGGGAACTCTTTATCTACCCCCCGTTATATCGTGCGGAACTCGTGCTGGACCACGACCACTTCACTCGGGTGACATCTTGCTTCAGGTCGCACCGTGAGAACTGGCCATTACACTTTACTCACAAGGCACTCTCGAGCCAAAGACCCACACTTTACTCACAAGGCACTCTTGAGCCAAAGACTCACACTTTACTCATAAGGCCACTCACTCACTGCCGCTCACTAAGAGCTGTCTTGCTTATATTGACTGATAAATTGCCTAATTTACCAATTTACAAACCAAATTCCTCAGTTTTAAACTGTTTTCCCCCTTTGACTCACTTCTAACTCTCCTTCCACTCGGGCTAGAGCCAATCACTGCTTTGTCCTGCTTCTCTTTGCTGATGTTTCTTAAAAATCCACGAGAGCTCTGAGTTAAGTCTGTCTGTGCTTTGCCTCTCTTCTTAAATGGTTTTCTCCCTCTGATTCACTTCTAACGTTCCTCCCACTCGGGCTAGAGCCAATCACTGCTTTGACCTGCTTCTCTTTGCTGCTGTTTCTTCAAAATCCACGGGAGCTCTGAGTTGGAGGAAGTTCTGGGCCATCCAACACTTTATATCCTCGAGGCAGTGGATAAGGCTGAGTAGATTTGATCGGTTATTGGGTTTCAGGGGGAGATAGAGCTGTGTATCATCTACATAGCAGTGGAAGGAAATGCCGTGCCTTTGAATTACTTGGCCTAAGGGGAGCATATACGGAGAAGAGAATGGAGCCCAGGATGGAGCCTTGTGGAACCCCACAGCAAAGGCTAGCTGGGGAGGAGAAAGAGTTGCCTATGTTTGTTGAGAAACTCCTATCTTTGAGGTAGGAGACGAACCAGCTCAGGGCAGTGCCATCAATACCAACCCCATACCGGAGATGGTCAATTAGGATGGTGTGGTCGACTGTATCAAATGCTGCGTAATGAGGTCGAGAAGGAGCAGGATTGCACAGTCAACAAAGACAATGGCGAGAAGCAGGTCGTTATGTACCTTCAACAAGGCAGACTCTGTGCTGTGGTGGGCCCTGAAACCTGATTGGAAATTTTCCAGGATGGTATTTTGGTGGAGGTAAAGCATAAGTTGATTTAAAATTACCTTTTCAAGGACTTTTGAAAGGAAAGGCAGTTTGAAAATAGGTCTGTAGTTGCTAGGCAAAGTGGGATCTAGGTTACGTTTTTTCAGGAGGGGCTGGATCACCGCGTGCTTGAAGCAGGTAGGAACAGTGCCAGTGGCCAGAGAACTGTTGATGATAGAGAGGATGCTGGTGGTATTTTGGTGGAGGTAAAGCATAAGTTGATTTAAAATAGTAAGATTAAACGAGAACTTACCAGTTTGAAGTTTGATCTGTATTTTATGAGGAGTTACGATGAGGGATTACTAGAAGAACCCGCTCAGTGCGCAGGCGCGGCATACTTCCAAGCAGCGGTGTGGAATCACAGATAGACACAGTTATTTGGAGTAAACATAGTAATGATAAGGAGACATCAATTTATTAGTTTGATCCATATAATGAGGGTGGGAGCGGAGGGCACGTAATCCCTCATCGTAACTCCTCATAAAATACAGATCAAACTTCAAACTGGTAAGTTCTCGTTTAATCTTACTATTTTACTTCGGAGTCACGTGAGTGACTACGTGAAGATTTCAAAGCTCTGTGATTTCAAACCGTGTAACAGTTTCATTTCACTCACTGCCGAAGTTCTTGAGGGAGGAAGTGTTATCGTAATCAACCAATGAGTCTATTTGTAGAAAAACACAATGGTATTTTTTAAAACAATGACAACAAAGAATTAAGTTGCTCCCCTGGGCTTAAATTAAATATTTGCAGTTCGTAAATCTTTACTGCAAATAAACCAGGTTTTGCCAACGGCTTATTATAAAATTTCTGAACGGATTTCCCCCCCCCCCCCCCACCATCCTGCTGTAGCCAGGATGTGGTCTATAGGCATGTCCATTCTTTAGCCGTCGACATGGATGCAGCCCTGGTGGAATAAATTTTTTAAATGTTAGTGTTTATCCCAGCAGTTTCTAGCACCTGCTTGAGCCATCTCGCAATGGTTTGGCTCGTCACCCGACCATAAGGTTTTTGTGACTGACCCACAAGGCTTTTCATCTCCCCCGAATATTTTGGTTGTGTCTATGTAGGATAGTAGGTGGGTCATGGCACATAACCGTGGTTCTGGTGGGTAAGCCATGACTGGATTAGGTGTTCCTGGTCTGCTCTGTTTGATCAGTCGCTGGATAACGACAGATCTGGTCTGGAGCTGTGATCATGTTGTCCAGTCGCAATAGGTGTAGTGACTGGACCCTCTGAGCGGATACAAGTGCCATCAACATGAGCGTCTTTAGTGTAGCTTTCTCAAGGCCGAGGGATCTGGCTGGTGGCCATTCCCTGAGATATGTCAGGACCACACTGATATCCCAAATATGGGTATACCTGGGCTTAGGGCTTGATATTGTAAATGCCCTTCATCAGTTTTACCACCAGTGGATGGGATCCCATCGCCTGTTGTCCTGGCGCTGGTTTGAGATAAGCAGAAAGAGCACTCTGCGCTGTGTTGATGGCACTGTAGCTGATCCCTACATCGTGGTGTAGATAGGCCAGGAACTCCAGTATGTTGGTGGCTGTGGCTGTTGCGTATGTTGTCCATGTTTCCTGGCAGTACTTCTCCCTTTTTTGATGCTGGTTAAGTACTGCCTCTTGGTGGATGTTCGAAGGGATGCCGACATGGTGGTGATGGTTTGTTTGGACAATCCTAGTTCCAGGTAAGGTCTGTTCAAACTTGCAACCCAGGCGTTTAATTTTCTCATGGCATGGGTGTTTAGCTTACCTGGTAGGTAAGTAGCTGATAGCCAAATATGTCTTTCGACACATCATTGACAAATCCTGTTGACCAATTTGTCGCATGATAATGATTTTATGCCACCCATATGGTTAATATAAGCAATCACTGTAGTATTTATCAATTTGTAACCGAACATGCAAGTGCTGCATATTAGATACATATGCTTTTAAACCATAAAAGGCGCCCAACATCTCTAGATAGTTAATGCCCAGTGTAAGTAGTAATGATGACTCTTGGTTAGTCCATCTACCACCTGTGCTGGATATGGAGTTAGTCGCTCCCCAGCCTTGAGCACTGGCATCTGTTTGAATAACTAAAGTAGGGTTAGTGATAAAGATAGGGCTGAAACTATGCCAAATGTTTTCTGCCCACCACTGTAGCTCTGATATTGCTTCAGTGGGTAAGTTCATGACACGATCACAGTGACCTGTATGTCATTTTATTGCCTGTACCTTTGCTCTCTGTAAATTTTTTGATAGTGCAAAGGTCCGAATTGTGTAGCCGGAAATGCTGCTACCATTTCCCCAATTACTCTTGCTATTTGTCGAATAGTTGGTCGCTCGTTGACCATTAAATTGTTGCATGATTGTGCTAATTCAACCATTTTTGCCTTTGGCAAGGTAACAGTCATATGGACTGAGTTAATTGTGAAGCCCAGGTAGTCCATGACAGTGGATGGCTTCAACTTAGATTTATCTGGATGTAGGACGAACCCCAGAGTTTCGAGGAGCTGTTTTGTAGCTGATACTGCTGCCACAGCCAATTCCATCGTTTTCCCTACTATCAGAATATCATCCAGATATGCCATGACAGTATGTTTTTGTTTTCTTAGTATTGCCATGGCTGGGTTCAATATTTTGGTGAATAATCTTGGGGCTAAAGTTAGCCCATAGGGCAATGCTTTGTACCATCCAGATACATTTTAGGTATCTGCGATGATTCTTGTATATGGGTACTAGATAGTAAGCATCTTTAAGATAAATGCTTGCCATGAAGTGTCCTTTGGAATTCAGTTGTTTGGCAGTAACATATGTCTCCATTTTGAAATGTATATACTTAACGAATTTGTTTAGTGATGTTAAGTCAATGATGATGCGACAGCCACCATCTTTTTTGGTTTTAGTGAATATATTCGATACAAATTCTAAAGGTTCATGTTTGGTCTTTTCGATGACCCCCTTTGTGATAAGTCTCACCAGTTCAGCCTGTCCCTCACGTTTCTCTTTGACGGAGGGAGAAATACCCTTTGGGGCCAATGTTGAACTGGCGGCGTTTTTTCTGACATGAATTGTATTTTATATCCACTAATGCTGTTGAGTATATACTTGTTACTCGTGACCATACCCCATGCTTCTTTAAACAAGTGTAATCTCCCCCCTGTTAATAAAGCACCCTTATTCTCTATTTGGATCCTGAACTTTCTCACGGAGCGACCGCAGGCAGTGAGACTGGGCCCGCACCTGTCCTCCACCATCACCCTGAGCACCGGCACACCACAGGGTTGTGTACTAAGCCCCATGCTCTACTCCCTCTTCACTCACGACTGTGTCCCTGTATTCGACACCAACACCATCGTGAAGTTTGCAAATGACACAACAGTGATTGGGCTGATCACCAACGGTGATGAAACAAACTTCAGAGCGGAGGTGCAGAACCTGGCGGACTGGTGCGCCAATAACAACTTGGCACTAAACACCTCCAAGACCAAGGAGCTGATTATTGACTTCAGGAGGTCCCATTCTGGAGAATACGCCCCAAACTCCATTTACGGGGAAAGTGTGGAGAGAGTGTCCAGCTTTAAGTTTCTGGGCACTCACATTTCAGAAGACCTCACATGGTCCACAAACACCGCCGCGCTGGTCAAGAAGGCACAGCAACGACTGTTCTTCCTGAGGACATTAAAAAAGACTGGTCTGCCCCAACAGCTGCTGACAACGTTCTACCGCTGCACCACAGAGAGCATACTAACGTATGGCATCTCTGTGTGGTATCTCAGCTGCACGGAGGCGGAGAGGAGAGCTCTTCAGCGCATCGTCAACAGAGCGCAGAGGATCATCGGGACAGAGCTACCAGCCTTGGAGGGCATCTACCACACGCGGTGCCCCAGGAAGGCCCTCAGCATCCATAAGGACTCATCACACCCCTGCCACGGTCTGTTTCAACTACTTCCCTCCGGCAGACGTTACAAGGCCTTCTACGCCCGAACCTCTAGACTCAGGAACAGTTTATCCCAAGAACTATAGCGGCTCTGAACCGGCCCTAATGAGTGCCCCCCCCCCCACCCACCCCCTTTGGACAGTCTCCCTCAGATGGTCACGTCAATCAATTCAGCTTGTTTATTTAGGTATTGTATTTATTTACCTTTCTTGTACATCAGTGGAGCTGCATACTAAATCTCATTGCACTGACGTGCAATGACAATAAAAGATATATTATTATTATTATTATTTCCTGGTAGGGACCAGACCCACCTACCTCCATGGTTATTGGCGATTCTGTTTCTTCATTTTTCTGAAGGTTTTGTTCTGACATGCTGGCGATGTTGGGGGGAGGCGCATTTTCCAGAGGGTCCGCTGCGGGCCCTGATCTAAAAAGATCTTTGGGGATAATGTGCGGACCCCAAGCGTTCACCAGTCCCATATTGCGGACGTCGACTGGTGGATGCCGTGGGGTGCTGTCGCTTGGGTATCGGAGGTCTTGGTTTGCTCGTCCCGGGGCCTGCCCTCATTAGGCCGAAGGTTTTTGATGCTTCCTCTATCTCCTTCAGTTTTTAATTGAGATCTTTCCCAAATAGCAGCGCGTCCGTCTCCGCAGCTGGGGATTTACACAAGCCAGCAAATTTGGGATTGAGGGCAGGTCTTATGTTTCCCTCCGGAGATTGTTGATCTCAAATTGTGTGGTACACATTAATGCCAGCACATCCTGCTGGCAGGTATCCATCTCCGTGGTCTCCACGGAACGAGCAAAGGCTGTGATGGCCGACGTCAGGAGCCTAGGATCTGCTGTAGCTTGAGTTCTTGGGGCCGGATGTGTGACCCCACATGCCCCCAGATTTGGCTGTTGACACTTTTTACTTTGAGGGCCTCACAGTTTTCTGGTGCTGTGTGTTGTTTCAGCACCTCAGAGAGCACCTTTTCCAGTAATGGTTTATTGGATAGATGGTTGATGCTGGCCGCCATTCTTGGTTCCAGCGGTGCTCCAGCCCATGAGGTTGCTACAAGCGGTCCATCACACCCAACAGCTCTTCCTGTTCCTGCACCACTGGCATACTCCCAAATTCATCCGCCTGCCCCTGTTCCAGACCAGCCCAGCCCTGGTCACCAATGCTAGCCTCCAGTAATGAGGGAGCAGAGGGCAGTGCATGAAACACTGTGGAGGGGGTGCCTGACCTCCCTCCGCGAGAGCGCTCTTTCTGCGCATCTCGCTGGAGCTGCTCCAATAGCTGTTGGATGCAGCTCAGGCGGCTGTCTCTCCTCCATTTAGGTGGAGACATGTCCCCGTCCGACGAATCGGACGCCACCGGCCGGATGCCTGTTCGGATGGCTAGACATCCAGCCCGTAGTTCAGGCACTAGCGGGACTGGGCTCGGCGCGGTAATAGGGATAGCGGAGCGCCCGGTAATTGTTCCTACCTCCTTCTTCTGGAGCTTTTGTGTCTTGTAGTAGCGAGAGCGCCCCTCAAGCAGCGCGTCTCGCAGGCACCTGCTCCGTGAGCCGCTCCAGCGGCTCAGGCGGCTCTCTCTCCCCCCGTGCGGGTGGAGAGACGTCCCGTCCAAAATCAGCAACACCTGTCGGATGCCTCTTCGGGTGGCTATGCATCCAGCCCGCTGCTCAGATACTAGCGGGCTGGGCTCGGCACGGTGTCGGGGAATAGCGGAACACCGGGTAACGCTCCTACCGCCTGTTGCTGCCCCCCTCCCCGACGGGAAAACGTTCCTCCTTGAACGGGGGACAGTTTTGTTCCAGAGCCTTTTTCTCTGCCTGTAAAAAACACAAGCAGAAAAAGGCTCACCTGTAAAAGAAACCCGACCTCAGGGTACTCACCTGATGGTCCGTTTCATTCTGTAGCGGGAGCGCCTAACTCCCGTTGCAGCCGCTGTTGCACTGCAGGCATAATGCCGCGCCTGCGCACTGAGCGGGTTCTTCACGTAGTCACTCACGTGACTCCGAAGTAAAATTACCTTTTCAAGGAGTTTTGAAAGGAAAGGCAGTTTGAAAATAGGTCTGTAGTTGCTAGGCAAAGTGGGATCTAGGTTAGGTTTTTTCAGGAGGGGCTGGTCCACCGCGTGCTTGAAGCAGGTAGGAACAGTGCCAGTGGCCAGAGAACTGTTGATGATAGAGAGGATGCTGGGACTGGCTATTATTAACTTTATTTATATTAATATTAACTTTATTAATTCCAGAATGTTTATTTAATCAAATAGTAGTTCCCAAGCTGTGGTGGTTGAGTCAAACACATACCCTAGATTATTAGTTCCACCCTTTGAGTACTGATCCAATAATATAAGTATTTTATGGTAAGACAGCCAGACAGACAGACAGAACTATATTCCCATTACTGTTTCCATGAAGCCTGAAAGCAAACATTGACAAATCATAACGTCTGGATACAAGTCACTCTTTTGTTGCTGAATAAAACTTTTTTTTTACCTCCCTTCAACAAAATTTCACTTAATTTAAATATACTCCACAGGAATTTGATTATCCTGAAGGGTGAAATCAGCCAGGAAAGAAGATAATTACATGAGCACAACAGTTTTTGGGTCTGGCGAAATAAACGTGAACATGTTATAAATTGTAAATATTGATTTGTGTGCTGAAATTCTGTTCAGGACTAACCCAGTCAGTCTTCAAACAGTTCTGAGGTATCTCAGTGCATAAATATTTAAATCGGCCTTGTATTGCAATAGCACATCCTATCAGAAGGGATTTGTTAAAGCTAATGTCAATACGATGTAATATAGCCATCTAAATTCCCATAAAAAAGCCAGCATCAACATGTGGAGATTAATTAATAGCTGGAAGTAATTATAAGTCTGAGGAGTTTGGATAACACCATAAACAAAATTACGTTTTTCTTTGACTGATTAGAGAGATGAAACTACTGGCACAATGTACGTTCAATGTGTGAAACATTGCTTTGAGCAATTTGATCCAATGTACACAGACAATGGTGACAGAATGTATTCATCCTCCATTTTCAGAGAGACAAAAGAGATTGTTTCCATTTCTGAAATATATTCTATGAGCTAAACATAACATATGTTAATGTGACTGGGAATTAAATGATGTAAATGGCACCCAAAATAAAATAGTCAGAACTGTTTATCCCCCTGCCTGCAACAATATGAAACTGCACATGTGTTGTCTGGTCATTAATGCTGAGGATACAAAAAGATCCATTCATTTATTTCTTGAAGGAAACAGGTTCATTCCAATTATCACGTCCTTGCATTGTCACGGTTTTGTATTGTTGCCAGATTCTGTACAACATTGCTCATTTTCAGATATTTGAAGGGGAAAAAAAATCTAAATGCGGCAAGATAACTCAATTACTCTGTTAGTTGCTTAGAAACATAGAAACATAGAAATTAGGTGCAAGAGTAGGCCATTCGGCCTTTCGAGCCTGCACCGCCATTCAATATGATCATGGCTGATCATCCAACTCAGTATCCCGTACCTGCCTTCTCTCCATACCCTCTGATCCCCTTAGCCACAAGGGCCACATCTAACTCCCTCTTAAATATAGCCAATGAACTGGCCTCGACTACCCTCTGTGGCAGAGAGTTCCAGAGATTCACCACTCTCTGTGTGAAAAAAGTTCTTCTCATCTCGGTTTTAAAGGATTTCCCCCTTATCCTTAAGCTGTGACCCCTTGTCCTGGACTTCCCCAACATCGGGAGCAATCTTCCTGCATCTAGCCTGTCCAACCCCTTAAGAATTTTATAAGTTTCTATAAGATCCCCTCTCAATCTCCTAAATTCTAGAGAGTATAAACCAAGTCTATCCAGTCTTTCTTCATAAGACAGTCCTGACATCCCAGGAATCAGTCTGGTGAACCTTCTCTGCACTCCCCCTATGGCAATAATGTCCTTCCTCAGATTTGGAGACCAAAACTGTACGCAATACTCCAGGTGTGGTCTCACCAAGACCCTGTACAACTGCAGTAGAACCTCCCTGCTCCTATACTCAAATCCTTTTGCTCTGAAAGCTAACATACCATTCGCTTTCTGCACTGCCTGCTGCACCTGCATGCCTACTTTCAATGACTGGTGTACCATGACACCCAGGTCTCGCTGCATCTCCCCTTTTCCTAGTCGGCCACCATTTAGATAATAGTCTGCTTTCCTGTTTTTGCCACCAAAATGGATAACCTCACATTTATCCACATTATACTGCATCTGCCATCTGCCAAACATTTGCCCACTCACCCAGCCTATCCAAGTCACCTTGCAGTCTCCTAGCATCCTCCTCACAGCTAACACTGCCCCCCAGCTTAGTGTCATCCGGAAACTTGGAGATATTGCCTTCAATTCCCTCATCCAGATCATTAATATATATTGTAAATAGCTGGGGTCCCAGCATTGAGCCTTGCGGTACCCCACTAGTCACTGCCTGCCATTGTGAAAAGGACCCGTTTACTCCTACTCCTACTCACATCTTTAAAGGTATATATATTTTCTCAATATTTTTCCATTGATGTTCGATAATACAATAGCTGGTATTCATGACAGCTCAACTGCTCCAATATTAGTTATGAAGAATAGACAAAGACAACAAAAGTACATTGATCAGCCATCAAAAGATGTCAAAGCCTCCTCGACTACAGCTGCAATTTATCTTATTTAAGCTGAAATGTGAATTTCACTAAGCCCTTTGCTTGGAGAATAGTGCATAACACTCATTGTTGTCCATCCAACCTAGTCTTTCTTCAACTTCCATTCACACGTATTTATAACAGGATTGTTTGGAGCATTCAGAAAATTGGAAATCAAGCTGCATTCACCCAATTAACCGAGTCCAACTGATGCACTATTGACAACTAGCACAAAATGAAATTTGAATTCCAGATCGTCCTGTTCAACTTACTAACTCAGCCTGCCAATTCATAAAAAATATAAAGATTAAATGAGAACTTACCGTTTGAAGTTTGATCTTTATTTTATGAGAAGTTGAAGTGAGGGATTACGTGAAGAGCCTGCCAGCCTGCATGCGCGTCAATCTTCAGAGCAGCTGTATGAAACTACAGACTAGTTGCTGATCTAAGCTATAGAAGGATTAATGAGTTTAGAACTACCGATTGAGACTTAATCCCCAAATCTTAAAAGAAAAGTTATGTAATGAATACCTCGTAAAACAGATTAATATGTTTTTTGAGGCTAATGATAGCCCTGAAATCTCTGCCTCCCTTCTTTGGGAAACATTTAAAGCATTTGTGCGAGGAGCATTAATCTCTTCTCAATCATTTCTTAACAAAGAGAATAGGGCCAAACAACAGAAATTGGAAATGGAAATAAGGCAATTAGACATAGAAAATGCAGCAGCACCATCCATGATAAAACACAATAAAATTGCAGTACTGAAATATAAATTGAACAAGATATACTCAGACCAAGTTATAAAACTTTATCAACATACAAAACAATTACATTTTGAATTTGGTGATAAACCACAAAAACTATTAGCGCGACAACTTTGTAAACTGGACGGGGAAAAAACAATTTACAAAATTAGAACAGACAAGGGAGAAACACTAACACTGCCTAAAGATATTAATGATAGATTTTTACAATACTATCAAAAATTGTACTCATCTAAAATGACAAGAACAATCAGCAGGAATGGAAACATTTCTACAGAAATGTAAGCTTGCGGGTTTAGATCAGAAAGAGAGAGAATCACTTGGTGCTGAAATTACGATAAAAGACATCGAAGAGTCAATTAAATCTTTAAAAAACGGAAAGGCTGCAGGTCCTGATGGTCTAAGTTCTGAATTTTATTTAAAAATTTATGATCTGGTTTCTCCACGCCTACAGACACTGTACAAATACGCTTACACTCAACAGAAACTCCCAGAAACTCTAAATGAATCTATAATCATACTCATACCAAAACGGATAAGGATCTTGAAGACCCACGTTCATATAGAGCAATAGCCCTTTTAAATGCTGATCAGAAAATATTAACTAAAATTCTATCTCATAGATTGAGCTTAGTGATTAACAAATTAATACACCCCGACCAAACAGGTTTTATTCCAAAACGTTATTCATTTTATAATCTGAGAAGACTATTCAATATTATATACTCCAATAGAATTCCTAATGCAGATCTAACAATTATTTTGTTAGATGCTGAAAAAGCATTTGACCAGGTAGAATGGCCATATTTATTTTCGGTGATGGAAAAATTTTAATTGGGAGAGAAGTACTGTACATGGGTTAAATTGTTATATTCTAATCCAACAGCTAGAATATTAACAAACCAAATGTTATTAACTAAATTTAATCTCTCTAGAGGTTGTAGACACTATCCCCACTATTATTTGCTCTTGCAATCGAACCCTTAGCAGAAAGCGTTAGAACCCATACAGGAATATACTGATATTCTAGAGACACAATGAATAACATTTCTTTATATGCAGATGATGTAGTAATATATATTACAAAGTTAGAAACTAGTATTCCAAATCTATTAAATTTAATAACTCAATTTGGTCAGTTTTCAGGATATAGAATTAATTGGAATAAAAGTGAAATCATGCCAATAACCAAAACTCAATTTACATACATTACAACAATCCCCTTTTAAAATAGTTAAAGATAAATTTAAATGCTTAGGAATCTATGCAACTAAAACATATACCTCTTTATTTAAACTAAATTTTCCACCCTTACTGAATAAACTACACAAGAATATTCAATACTGGAAAACACTTCCCATTTCAATGCTTGGTAGAATTAATGCTATAAAAATGATCTTCTTACCGCAATTACTTTACCTATTTCAATTATTCCCAATATATATCCCAAAAACTTTTTTCAAAAAAGTCGACTCCATTGTTACAAGTTTTATCTGGGATTATAAGAATCATAGAATAAGTAAAAAACATTTATGTAAGTCAAAGATAAATGGAGGTTTGGCTTTGCCAAATTTCTTGTTTTATTTCTGGGCAGTCCATATTAAAAACATGAATTTATGGCTGGAAGAAATGGATCAACAACCAGATTGGTTAAGGATGGAAAAGGAAGACTGTTTACCTTTTGAAATTGGACCGATCATATTTGCTACCACAAAACCGCACAAAAAAACCTATAAGGAAAACCCCATAATACATAGCGGAATACGAATTTGGAAACAATTAAAAAACGTTTAAAAAAATAATAATATACCACTGTGCCTTCCCATTGTAAATAATCCTTTATTCAAACCATCCTTTTTGGATAAGGGTTTCACACAATGGAAAAATTATGGACTTAAAAAGATTGGACATCTTTATGGGAAAGGCACTTTTCTTTCATTTCAGGAGTTACAACAGGATCATGGACTGCACTCAAATAATTTCTTCAGATATCTACAAATTGGAGATTATGTTAAATTTATCACACAAGTCTACAGGACTAGGGAACCAGAAATCCTTGATGAATGTTTGAACAAACATCCTAACACTGAAAAATTAATAGCTTATATTTATAACACCCTCCTAAACAACGAGGTACCACCGACGGAACCATATAGACACACATGGGAAAATGAATTAGGTCATCCTATAACGAAAGATTTGTGGGACGAAAGATTACAACATATACATCAATTTTCGTTAAATGCCAGACATGCTTTAATACAATTTAAAGTCTTACACAGATTACACTACTCTAAAATAAAACTAAATAGAATCTTCCCACAAATCTCTCCTATTTGTGATAAATGTCTACATCTAGATGCTAATTTAACACATACGTTTGCAAATTGTATAAAAATTAAACATTTCTGGACTGATATTTTTGAAATAATTTCAGAAGTTATTAATACAAAACTGGATCCAAACTCAAAATTAATAATACTTGGAATATCAGAGCAAAGTTTAACCCTCACAACAAGCCAAAGAAATTTCCTCGACTACAGTATAATAACCGGGAAAAAATAAATATTAAAATTTTGGAAAGGCCCTACAACCCCCACAATTAAAATGTGGATTGTGGAAATGTCGGAGACCCTATATCTAGAAAGAATTAGACTTGTCTTAATGGACAAACAAGAACTTTTTGATAAAATATGGGCTCCATTCATTAATTATCTGATGGGATAGATTGGCCCAGCACGAAAACCCAACTGAAACTTGAACTCAGGATTAGATGAAAAGTCATACTTTATAATCTACGAACCTATCTCCAAGGACGTATTATAAGTAATCCATTCCACCTTTTTTGTTTTTTTGATATTTGTAACTCTTTATTCTCTCTTTCTTTCTTTTTCTATATAAAAAAAAACACTAGAAGCAGAAGTAATCGACAATTGAAAATTTTAATAATGTATGACTGATGTATATGAAAAGTTTTTTTACTATAATATGTAACTATACTTTATAATATGTCTACTTCTAATAAAAATATTATAAAAAAAAAAAAAAGAACTACCGAATGATCTTTATGAGAAGTAGGGTTGGGAGTGGAGGGCACGTAATCTCTCACTTCAACTTCTCATAAAATAACGATCAAACTTCAAACGGTAAGTTCTCGCTTAATCTTTCTATTTTATTTCGAAGTCACGTGAGTGACTATGTGAAGACTTCAAAGCTCTGTGGTTTCATGCAGTAACCCAATCTGTGTGTGAAACACTTAAACAGATAAACCATTAATGGTAGGAAAAACAATGGGTTATTAACATCATGATGCTAACTTGCATTCATGGCCATTGTTCTTAACCGGACCGTAGTCCCAATAGACTGTTGAGTTAGACAATAACTCATGCAACACTGTGCAGAATTCTATCCGCAAATATCCAGACATATTCAACCAAATTTTATAATTTATTAACACGCACTATGTAAGCCTCTTGCTGTATGACGATAGGGAAAAACCATTCTATTGGCTGCTAATGAGCCATCAGCAATATCTTGAGACTATTGAATAACAAAAAATAAACTATCTTTCATCTCATAGGTACTAGCAAACTCAGTGCACTTGTATACCTAATGACATCCCCGACCTCTGCTTTGGTGGGTATGCTGTCAACTTCAAATGTACGCAATCCTGCTCATTTTGCTTATGAGATAATTCCCATAACAAGCTACCCTAATGTCAGTTATGACATAGACCAAGCCAGAGATTGAGTAAAGGCTGTGTTCTTTATGCTGAGATCAGTTGCTGAAAGCATATTCATCTTAAAATAATACTGCTCCCATTAGGAAAAAGGAGAAGAATATTTGCATAATAATTTACTGATATACATCGCACACTACAATGAGTGTAGGATATTAGAGTGGTCAAATAAAAGACACCCTGCATAACGTTAGTGAAGAGCAGGTGAATAACCAATCATTTATTGTCCTACTTATGGAACTATAGAAAATGATAAAGCAGCACAAGCAATGTCAATTGTGCTATCACATAAACGCTTCTCTGGGCTCACACTGAAAGCCACACAAACCTCTGTTACTTTCGTTTAAAATTAACTCACATATGTTGTTCACAAGCTTCTCATACAATATTGCAGAGCTAGCTGCCCGAGAAGACAGGCTGCCCCAGCCATCACTCGTGACTGAGTAAATAAGAGTTGCTTCAGCCACCTTACTATGGCGTGAATGAATAGGCAACATTGGCACTGTTAAATTTCATGTTGTCTCATTTGTAATATCGCAAAAGGTATCTACTGATAACCCATACATTTTATCAGCTGCAAATTTTGCATATTACCTAAAATTCGATGACACAATGCACTTTAATCTGAGTAGGGCAGCATAGGCTTTCACCACTAGCTTTGTAATCAAACCAGCAGAATCTGTGCCTCATGAGTACAGATATGGCAGAGTATGCAACTACAAGATTGATTCTCTGAATCATTTAAATTGCAGAAAGCCAATCATCCATCTAAAACTGGGTAATAAACCCATGATCAGATTAGCCAAATGCTAACCCGATTCCGCCTGCACCATGTTTCTGTAATCTTGAGAAGTATCAGAAATATACCCTCTAGTCCTTGGCCAGACCACTAATCCTCAGATGAACTGTCACTGATTGCACTCGGAACCCCTGTTCCTCTATTGACCATACGGACGGAACATTTTTGGCTTTTCTACCCGCGGAAGATGCATTATCTAGTTATTTATATATTTCGCTGATAACATATAATCAGAACCTAATGACTAGAGCTGAACCCACAGTATCCCTTTGATGTGGGAATACGAATTCCCTGTCAACTCTTGACTAAGAGTCACCACGAATACTCAGCGTTTTCCCTCAGAGTGGAAATTAGTATAAAGCAAGGCTGAATCAAGAGTTACCTTGCAGTCCTTTGACTGAAACCACATGTCTAAGTCGCCAGAGTTCACAACACTATCTCTTCGACCCGCCACTTAATCAGGAATACTCGTATTGAGAGCCTATGGATTATTATAAATACATTGTTGATTCACAACATGAACCTGCAGGTCAGATCAAAATTATATTATATGCCAGACCAGCTTTACCCAGAGAGGATGGCAATGATGATTCCAATGAACCAGCAACTCTACTAACTGAGGAGAAATAGCCATATGTTGAGGAAGACTTCAACTACTTCATTCTACTGAGCAGTCCGATAACCTCAATCACAGATGATGAGGCAGTGTTTCCCAGGTCACTATGACCCATATGGCCAGCCAGTTCCATGATGGTCTACCCTGAACCAGGGTAACCAAACTGTTCTTACTTGGCAGTTACAGAGGTTACTATAAAAGGCACTCTGCCAATGTCTCTACATCAACCTAATCTATCCCAAAGACAATGAAAACCCACTAGACAGCCCAAACCTGGGCCGACAGACTGCTCCATTTCGGAGTTTACGGAGGTTAATAACGAGACCTTACTTACCAGCGTCTCTGACCCCGGGTCGATTTGCTTGCTTGGAACTTCAGCGAGGTTCCATATGCAGACCCTGTCTGCCATGTTTGTCATTTCTGGTAGATAGCTGCTGCCGCTGGCCAACTCCTCTTCCTAGGGAACAGCAAATTTATGGGCAAGAGCAAGCAGCTCTTCCAAATGTGATTCTCGCATATTATGCATAAAAGCATGGGATTCAGGCACATAGTCATGTTCGAAGTCATGTTCGGAGTCAGTTCCATACTAATCTCTTACACTCTCATAGAGTGGGAGACATAGTGCACCACAAACCAGGTGTTGCCACATGCGTATACCTCGGACTGCCTGTGCATGCTTCCGTAACACAGAGCATATTTTGTTACACCATCTCCGATAGTCTTTCGAGTGGGAGGAATATTCCAACCCTGAACCAGGGGTAGCTACAGGCATATGACTTGAACTGCCTGTGCATGCTTCCGTAATACGGAGCATAAATTTGGCACCATCTCCATCACTTCTTTCATCCGAGTGGGAAGAATATTGCAAGCCTGAACCAGGAGCTGTTGCCTGACATGCCTTCGTAACACGGAGCTTTCTTGTGCCACCATCTGATTCATCAGATGTTCTAATTGAGACAAACGCCGAATCACATCTGCCATAGATGACCCAAATCATCTGACAAGACTTGTCCCACAGATTTGGCTTTGACTTTGCCCCGACTCGGGGTTGCCAGGCTGCTCCCTTCAGCAGCCGAACCGGGACTAGCTGTGCACATCGGTGCTCTGTTGGTATCATCATTATACTTACCAGGCAGGTTGCACCTGCTAGTGACTCCGAGTCCTTGCTCCCTTCTGGAACCCCAACGGAGTATTACAGGGAAGGACTGGAGCGCCTCTGGCCCCCATATGACTCGGATGAGCCGGCATTATAATCGGAGTCACCTCTTCCCGAAAGTCTGCTAGACAGAGTGGGAGAAATACTGCAACCCTGCCAGGTGTTGTCACAGGCAATTACGTTCATATGATTAAAAGAAGCACATCCCATTAAATCAGAGATTCGACTGCTCTATCGATATCCACATAGTTGGAGTTCCTTATAAAAGAATCTCTAACAGGCCCCTTTAGTGAGCGGAAATTACCATGACGCCACAAGGTGTAGCTCCCACAGGTGCTTGATAGGCTCAAAAAAGGCTTCCTAAGCCAGGAGCTCTGGACTGCAATGGCAAGTCCAATTACACTACACCATTGGTGTATGTGATAATAAATGTTCTTTGTAATATAAACTTTATTGGCATGATAAGATATATCATTATATTGCCAAAGAATTAAACATGACCTTTGCATGCTATCTACCATGATAGTCACAAACGTGACCAAGTGGCAACCGCTATAATGCCAACTCTATTTATAGCCGCCCAAAAATAAAGCATACCCTGTATGCTGCTGCAGCATAGCTGAGCCCCTCAGCTAGCAGTAACTATGTTTTTAAATTGCTCGGTGCTATGGCAGCTGAGCTTACCTGAGCGGTAGATCCTGGTCGCGGCTATTTATAACTCACTGGATGCTGCTAAACCTCCTGCAGTGATTGTTGACCTGGCTAAGCCGGCAGCCACAATTTAGGAAATCCTAGCTCCTTACGGAGCCCCACGGCTGCCTACAAATCTGGCTGCCTGCTCCCATTCGGAGCTCTGACGCCGGCAGCCGCAATGTCTCATCCCAGCTCCTATGGAGCCCCACGGCGGCCTCCAATTTTGGCCGCCTGCTCCTGATTGTAGCTTGAACGGCGGTAGCCGCAAAAAAAATTTTCTCTCTAGCTCCTTATGGAGCTTCCACGGCGGCCCAAACCCCGGCCGCCTCCATCAGCTACTCCGGGCCCGCTGGAAATAAAATTGACTTACCTGCCAGAGCAGATTAGAACTGCTCCGACTCGTGCGCCATGCAGAAGTGACCAATACAGAAGTAGCCAATAGTGCACAGTGACTGAAATTTATCAATAATTGCAATCACACTTCAAATTGATGAAAGGGCAAGGGATGCATTACTTGTGGCAGTAAACACTTCTACATTTGGCTCCACTGCCTACACTGAATATATAAGCAAAACCTTGCATGTTAAGAAAGCATTGCTGTGTGAGACATCATTGAGGCACCATATACATGGAGAAGCTCCTTCATCGTAAGGGCCTGCCCCACTTTGGCGTTATTTGCGCGGCATTTACGCAACATCCTAAAAATTGGTTGGCACGTCGTGGCGCGTGTTGAGGCGTGGTGGTGTATGCAGTGACGCACGGTAACGCACGGTGCTTCCCTATCGTCCCAGGATTTTGAAATGTTCAAAATCCTCGCGCGCCACCTGCGTGACGTATCCCTTGTGCACGCTGATGAACTGATAGCGTACGCTGACGTACTGATGGCGTACGTGTAGCACGTGGTGACGCATGGTTATGCATGGTGATGCACGAACATTGCCTATGCTAATTTATTATGCGTCACCGTGCATTAACATCCGTAATCATGCGCGCCCCACACTGCCCGTACGCCGTCGGCGCGGCATTTGCGAGTCATTTGAGCGCCGCACCACGTGATCACCCGGGTATAAAGCGCGCCGAGTTTTGAAAATTATTCACTGGGAAAATCCTTGCCATGGAGACTGGCGCTACTTGGCACGCGACTGACGTACTGCTAGACGATTTATGCGCGACAGTCACTGTCGGCCTTTCGCGTAAATGACGCGCAAATGACGCCCAAGTGGGACAGGCCCTTAAGTCCTCCTTAGTTGTAGATAAGCAGATGAAATAAGTTATTACAAGTATCTTCATGCTGCCGGATCCTGTTGATTTCATGTCCTGCACTTTTATGTCTGCTCTTTCTTTGAGTTTTTTCCTCATTGCTTAGATTCCATGTTAGAAGAACACTTGTGCAGCCTGTAACCCTGACAACAATTATGATACCATATTCTGTGACCATTATTGGTGGCATCTGGTTTGGACCCACTGTGGGAAGTTAAGGTTAGTTCTCAGATAAAATGTGCTGCATTCTCAGGACATAGTGATACCATCCAAAGCACACAACCATGAGCATAACACAGGTATAACATGATTCAAAGACATTCGGACTATCTGAAAATAAAAAAATAGGGAAAATGTTGTAGAAAGAGGATGTTAGATGTGTGTGGTTGGGCCAACTGCAGTTTCTGAATCAGACAAGATTGCGAGGTGATGGAGGATTCACAAATGAAAAGGAATATAAAGTACACATTTACCCACATCTTCAATCACTCTAGCTGCACCATTGGCCAAGACCATGGCAATGCTCCTTCACACAATGACCTAAAATGCCTTCTCTGGGAGTATAAGAACAACCAGGCATGCTAATCCTCCTGAGGTTCATCCCTACTGCCATCTGTTGTGCACCTCATTCTCCTGCAAGAACAAAATGTTTGAATGTACGCTGTGCAATGTTTGGCTGTTGTTATAGTTGACTAACTGCTCTTGTGTGTAAGTTGTGAATGAAGACTTGCTATCGATGTTTACAAGGGTGAGACATAAAGTAGATGATATGGCATACTGTTTAATTAAAAATAATTATCCCTACATTAAGTAATCACAACACTATATTTGTTTAATGCTAATAATTTATACCTCTGTATTTTGTTGCAAAATTAAACTTTACCTTCCTGTTTAGTTTTTATAGCTTCATCATCCACATATTCCCTATCAGGTAATTATGTCTTATTGCTAATGTTACTTTATGGGCTTTTCAAATATTTCCTGGTTCCATGAGAGGTCATTTGCCATTAAAATACTGATAGTCAAGTATTGTCATATAGTCAAGTAGTCAAAGGACCGTCACTACGATCCATATGGTTTGTCAAAACTAAAATATTTACATATGTACATTCCTTTTTGCACAATTTTGAATGTTTGGGAGTTTTATTAGGTCAGTAAAAGGAAGAAGTGGTTTGAATAATCAGTGAACCTATTGGTGCATTTGGAGCGTTAAGCCATTCGAAGATAAAGTCACTCACCTTGACAATTCAAGGCAGATTGTTACACTATTGCATTCCATTCATAAATGAAGCAACATAATGATCTTGAATTCCAGTTATATTTCTCTCATTCTCTCCACCTCATAAGCCTTCTGAATGGCTCGCCTTCTCTCCATGTTTTGCACAAACAACTCTGAAGTGTTATTTCAGAAATTTGATTCTTGCTTTGTCACCCATTCTTCAAAGTATCCTCGCCCACATCCACTTTGCATAAAACTCACATTTCATAGACACATGACTGACTACCTAAGAAGTTGAGATTTAAATTCATTAAAAGTTAGTTATCATGATATCCAGTCTGCTCTTACGCCAATGCATTTTTGAGTGATGTCAGTTGTACAGAGGAATCATTGAAATGGACAGGCTAGATAAATTTAACCTGCTACATGAATCACAAGGAATGGGCATGAATTATTCTCTGAAATTTATTCTTCTGTTTGCTTTCAGCATATACACAATTTAAGCCTCCATGTACCAAAATTTAGGCATAATTATAAATGCATAATGTAAAAAAAGTCCTTCGAGATTTGCTGTTCTCATTTACTTAACATTATTTGAACATTGTAGAATATATATAGAATATATACTATTCAATCGAAGATAATGGCCGAATGTATATTTTCCAACTAGCTGAATTGTATATCACCAAAATGTTTTATAATCTTCATGTTTTCGTAAGTCATCATCCCACATGTGTGTAGGTTTGATTCATCCGTAAGCCTACTCATCTTCCCTGCCAGTTACTGAATATCTCATGCTTGCCTTTAGCTAACATATGTGCCCGAGGACAACAGAAGAACTAAGCTAATTAACTGCATATTTTACATTGGCAAACCACATGGTTCATTGTAAAGTCCTTTTGAACCACTTGACTGACAGCATTTTTTATCAAGGCAAACTATCTCTAATGGAACCAGGAGATATTCAGAAAATAATAAAGTAGCATTAGAGATAAAATGCAATTGCCTGGTACAGAATATGTGGATGATCAACCCCTACAAATTAAGCAGTATAGTTTAATTTTATGTTTTGAAATCCAGGTGAACAGGGGGTTTAAGATGGTGGTTGCTGTTGCCATTTTAACTGTTCTTTAATGCAGCAATCCATGCAGCAAAACCTGAATCACATTTATACTTCGGTTGATAAATGGCAAATAACATTCCTTTCACATAAATATCAGACCATGACTTTCTCTATTAAAACAGAATCCAGCCAATATCCCTTGTTTATTAATAGCATTACTAATGTCAAAGGCTTATCCATCAGCCGCCTTGGGGTCACCTTTCAGCAATTTAGTTCCACAAGCCGTTCCAATGCTGTGGCAATAAAAACTCCCAGCCCTGCTTTATGAAGTTAACGATCAATTTCCTTATTTCTTAAATCCTTTGCCATTAAAGTGATGCAATAATTCGTTAAGTTGAGAATTTGGTCATATGCACAAGTATGGTGAGGTACAGGTAGAATGAAAATCTTGCTTGCAGCACCATCACTGGCATATAGACTCAGTTAGCAGACAAAATTAAAAAGTATAAATAAGTTATCGATAAATTAAACATAAATTCCACGAGACCATAAAAAGAAAAAACTCTGTGGATAAAGTACATACCGTAGGTGAAAAGGACAAGTAGAAACACAAACAACCCCATTGCACTGCAGAAAGATCCTTAGCGTTCTGTAACCAAGGTGGGATTAGGATTACAGTCATATAGAGATACACACAACAAGCACACAGCATTTTGTGTCTTTTTAGCGGAAAAATATTTAAAGTGATGATAGACATACAGGAGGGTGAAGGGAAAGGAAGCATATTTCCTCAGGGTCAGAGATAATTAGAAAGTAGAGGATAAGATCGGATAGTGGAGTCAACACAGAATAGACCAAATAGGTTGAATTAAGAGTAGGAGTTAACGGGTCCTTTTCAGAATGGCGGTACCGCAAGGCTCAGTGCTGGGACCCCAGCTATTTACAATATATATTAATGATTTGGACGAGGGAATTGAATGCAACATCTCCAAGTTTGCAGATGACACAAAGTTTGGGGGCAGTGTTAGCTGTGAGGAAGATGCTAGGAGGCTGCAAGATGACTTGGATAGGCTGGGTGAGTGGGCAAATGCATGGCAGATGCAGTATAATGTGGATAAATGTGAGGTTATCCACTTTGGTGGCAAAAACAGTAAAGTAGACTATTACCTGAATGGTGGCCTTTAGGAAAAGGGGAGATGCAACGAGACCTGGGTGTTATGGTACACCAGTCATTGAAAGTAGGCATGCAGGTGCAGCAGGCAGTGAAGAAAGCGAATGGTATGTTAGCATTCATTGCAAAAGGATTTGAGTGTAGGAGCAGTTGTACAGGGTCTTGGTGAGACCACACCTGGAGTATTGCGTACAGTTTTGGTCTCCTAATCTGAGGAAGGACATTCTTGCCCTAGAGGGAGTACAGTTCACCAGACTGATTCCTGAGATGTCAGGACTTTCATATGAAGAAAGTTTGGATAGACTCGGCTTGTACTCGCTAGAATTTAGAAGATTGAGGGGGGATCTTATAGAAACTTACAAAATTCTTAAGGGGTTGGACAGGCTACATGCAGGAAGATTATTCCCGATGTTGGGGAAGTCCAGAACAAGGGGTCACAGTTCAAGGATAAAGGGGAAATCTTTTAGGACTGAGATGAGAAAAACATTTTTTACACAGAGAGTGGTGAATCTCTGGAATTCTCTGCCACAGAATGTAGTTGAGGCCAGTTCATTGGCTATATTTAAGAGGGAGTTAGATGTGGCCCTTGTGGCTAAAGGGATCAGGGGGTATGGAGAGAAAGCAGGTACAAGATACTGAGTTGGATGATCAGCCATGATCATATTGAATGGCGGTGCAGGCTCGAAGGGCCGAATGGCCTACTCCTGCACCTATTTTCTATGTTAACTGTTCCATGTTAAAAAGCTAAAATATTTGAAAGCCTAGAAGATTCCCAAAACAAGGAACACCTGGCAACAGCCAACTGATGGGACAAACTACATAACCATCTAAGGTCTGCCCCAAGCTGCACGTGAGAAGCAATACCTGAATTTAATTACATTGAAAAGTCTGATTTTCAGTTCCATATACATTCTATTAACAGTAGCTTTATTATGTACATTTAAAGCCGTTAAAAAACTGCATTTCGTTGTCTCTGTACTGTACACTGACAATGACAATTAAAATTGAATCTGAATCTGAATCTGATTTGGTGCGCATGATTTTTAATCAGTGATAATTGGAAATCAAACAGAAAGTAGTGGTCAGGCTGCAGCTATTGGTGGGAGAAACAGAGTAACGTTTCAAGTTGATGACCTTTCATCAGAAGTGGCAATCACATAAAGTAGACTGCTTTGGGAGTGGGGATGAATCCACAGAACCCAAACTCCAAATTCGCAATTACACTGAACGTCTTCTGACAGTTCCTACCATGGAGTCATAAAATCATACAGCACAAAAAGAGGTGATTCAAACCTCACTATTAATCACCTACTTACACTAATCCTATTTTATTTTTCCCACATTTCTATTAACTCACCCCAGATTCTACCACTCACCTGCACTCTAAGGAGAGTGAACAATGGTCAATTAACCAAGCAACTTGACAAATATCTTTTCATCTATTTGAAATGTTTCTGATGTTTAGTGATCTTTAATGTCAATGCACTTCATGAAAATTTAAATCATTGAAATCAAATCAAATAAAATATAATATGTGTAATGAGTCGAGTCCTACGCATGTCAAGGTACACCACATGTTTACTAAAGTTCACTCACAACATTCATCTGCATGGTGTTACAGTAAATAGCAGCTACTCAGACTCCATTACATAAGCAGACTTCTGATAATATAAACTGCATAGAGGCAGATCTTCTACTAACAAGCAGTCCAATTGGTTAGTAAGAAGTAACCAATATACATATTTCCAAAATAAAGCATTGATCCATGGCGGCTAAATAATACAGTAGCCGAAATGCTGATAACGCATATGGGGAAGTATAGATTATTACACAAAATCTCTGCATCTAAGGGGTGGCCTGCTGACCCGTCCGGCGCGTGTGCAGTATAAATCCGCGTCTCCTCCTTTCAACGATGAAGTGACTGGGGAAGTGATGGGAGAAGTGACCGGGGACAGCACCAGAGACCCACCGAGTGGAGGTGATGAAGTAGGCGAGCTGGGCGCTGAACGCTGAGAAGAGGCCGCGAGGGACACAGCCTGTGGTTGTTGAGAATTCGGCCCGGCAGTGGGAGGGTAAATAAAATGTGTGACCTCTGGATACGGAGCTGCAGGACGTGGTTCCTTCACAGGGAGGAGATGTTGATGGTTGCATCTGTAAATGGCCCCGTCCGCGCTAACCAGGTAGGAGAGCGGTTCTTTAGCAGGGCTGTGGCTGTGACTCAGATGGCCATAGTCCTTGTTGGTCTGGAGGCGAACAACCTGTCCACTGGAGAGAGGTTTAAGTGGCTTGCTGGACTTGTCAAAGATCGTTTTTATGCTGCACGCTTCATTTGTAGTTGTTTCTGGACCGCGGAAGGTAAACAGACCTGTGGCTGCAACAGCTGCTGGGGTATGGGCAGGGCAGCACGGGTTTGGCGAGACATCAGTCGTTGGGCTGGAGAACCCAGTATGGGATCACAGTCAATGTTCCTTAAATTGAGCAAGTCCAGGTAGACGTCGGATTTTGCAAGATAACTCCATTGGTTGTTTTGTGCTCTGGACAGCCCGTTCGGTGAGTCCGTTGGACTGCTGAAACTCAGGGCTGCTGGTGACATGTCGAAAGTCCCATCGTTGAGCGAAGTTTCTGAAGAGCTGACTGGTGAACTGACTGCCATTGTTGGATAGGAGGCATGCAGGGGAACCGTGCACAGAGTAATGGCGTTGCAACTTCTGGATGACTTCTTCAGATGTGATGGATTGGAGTAGGTCAATTTCGAACCACCTCGAATACGAGTCGATGAGAACCAAATAGTATTTCCCATGCCATTCAAATATGTCGGTGGCTACCGTGGACCACGGCAGAGGAGGAACCGGGTGCGATAGTAAGGGTTGTTTCTGCTGGAGTGGTGTCAGACCTTTGCAGATGGCGCAGACCTCAGATTTGTCACGTATGTACTTGGTCATACCAGGCCAGTAAAACATGCTCTGCGCCTGTTGTAAGATTGCCTCTACACCGGGGTGGCCCCTGTGAATGGCATCGTAGTGCTTGTCCCAGAGAACGGCTGGGAAAACTGCTTTGTGACCCTTGACTATAATCCTGTCCTGTAGCACCAGTTCATCGCGAACCAGGTAGTATGGGCAGATCACGAGCGGGGTGCTGTGTTGATTGCTCGGCAAGCCACGCAGGATGACTGCAGACAGCAGTTGCAAAGTCTCATCAGCAGCCATGTGCTCTGCCAGGCTCCTTAGGCAATCAGTGGGAACATACGATACAAAGAAAAAAATGTCTGCTGCTCGATGCCCTAATTGTATCAATTCTCATGCTCCATTTCGGGAATTCTGCGTTGCTTAAGTTAAAATTTGCAACTACTGTAAGAAATTCAACCACTTCGCTAAATGTTGCCGCTCCCGTGCGACTCGAACCGTCCTATGGACGAATGTGCACCTGTTAAATCATGAGCCCACTGATAACGAAAACCAAGAGCTGGATGCGCCATCCTCCGCTCTCCTCTCTGACAGCCAAGATAACAGTTCAGCCATTCACTCCCTCCTCCCTTCCTCTAACGAGCAGCTCGACCCTGAAGTCACCATGATTGTTAATAACAAGACTGTGATCGCTATAATTGATACCGGAGCGAAGTGTAATGTCATTTCCTTATCTGAATTTAAAAGAATATGTAATGCTGAGCATGTTGAACAAGCTTCGGCCATGCTATGGGCCTATGGGGGTGATGTTCTGCACCCGCTTGGAGAAACTGATATAAACCGCATAGTAGGCGGAGCTTCTACTAACAAGTAGTGCAATTGGTTAGTAAGAAGTAACCAATCTACAATATGTAACACAATTATTGTAAGCACATTTAATGGACACATGCTAATTTAAATATAATTGAAAACTAATTAAAAGAAAATGTTACAAATTTCACTTTCCTTCTTCAGTCAAGTTGGTGACACCATTCAGATCAATAGTATGTTGGATATTGTAGCAATACCAGCTATGAAGCTCATTAATGGCTTAAACTCAAAACATTTATGCTCCTCTCCTGAATTCAGTGTTAACTCTATCGGCAACGCATTTCACGTGATCTACCAATATTGAAGTAAGGAAAGAACTTACCCAAAACAACACAGTTCCATTTCATGCCACCAGCATTTTCCCATACATCTCATTTTTTCTCTCCACAGATGTTGCTTATCCCAGAGTCATAGAGTCACAGTCAGAGTCATAAAGCTACACAGTGTGGAAACAGACCCTTTGCCCCAACTTATCCATGTTGACCATATTGGTTAACAGAGCAAGTCCTGTTTGCTTCCACTTGGCCCATATACCTCCAAACCTTTCCTATCTGTGTAACCTATCTAAATGTATTTTACATGTCATAATTGTACCCACCTGTACCACTTTCACTAGCAGCTACATACCAATATCTGTGTGAAAAAATTGCTCATCAGGTTCCTATTAAATCTTTCCTCTCTGACCTGAAACATGTGCCCTCTCATTTTTTAACTCCCCTATGCAGGAGAAAAGACTGGCTGTTCCCCTTATATATGCCCTGCATAATTTTATAAACCCTGCATAAGAAAACATATAGACTACAGCGGTCCAGGGAAAAAAGACACAATCCAGCATCTCCTTGTATCTCAAACCCTCCAGACACAATAACATTAGCCTTTTTTGGCACCATTTCCAGTTTAATTATATCCTTTTCATACCAGGGTGACCAGAACTGCAACAGTACTCCAAATGTGGCTTTACCAATGTATTGTCTGACTGTAATATCATCTCCCAACTTGCATACTAAATAACTTGTCCAATGAATGTAAACATGTCAAAAACCTTCTTCACCACTCTGTCCATCTGTATCATCACCTTCATGGAATTATGTACGTGCATCCTTGGGGCTCTTTGTTCAACAATACTCCTCAGGCCCTACCATATAATGTTTCAGTCCTGCCCTGGATTGTCTTACCAAATTGCAACTCTCTACATTTATCAGAATTAAATTATATCTGCCATTCCTTGGCCCATTAGCCCAGTTGATTAAGATCTATCATAGATAACCTTTTTCACTGAACACAAATACCGTCGATATTTGTGCCATCTACAAACTTACCATCCATACCACCTACACCCACATCCAAATTATCAATATAAAACAGTTAACCCTGCATCGATCCTTGCAGTACACTACTTGTTACAAGTTTCCAGTCTGAAAAACAACCTTCTATCCCCACTGTCTGTCTCCTACATTTCAACCATTTTTGTATCCAATTGACTAGCTTGCCCTGGATCATTGGTTGCCATAATATTTCTAGAAATGTTTGTTTAATTTTAGGTTTACATTTTCTGCAGCATTTGAATGGATATGAGCGACAACTGATAATTGCTCGTTTCTAAGCTTCCCCCCCAGTCTAGTTTCAGTAAAAACGCTGAATCAAGCACTTGAATCAACTAAATTTTACTTTACCAAAAGCACTTCACAGTTCAACTATTGTACCTATCCCACTGCGGGTTCGATCCTCGTGTCTGCCTAATCAAGCCCTCTAGGCCTCGCTCAGACAGAGACACTCCAGAAGTTCACACAGTCCCAAGCTCTCTCCCAGAAGATCGACACTGAGCCTCGTGGCAGCAGACGTTTATATGTCCCGGGATCTCGAGGGGCCGAACCACATGGGGGTGGTCTCTTAATAACCCAATTACAGATATCGATTAACCCCATACATAACAGGAATTTCCCTAACCCAATAATACAACTGTTCATACATTGTATTAGAAAGAAAGCTCTCAAAGGAAGCAACCAAGAACAAACATTTAAACATCTGCCCTGGGAATCAAACAATTTCTCCAAGGCTCAACAGTTCGACCAATCATCAGTTAACAGGATGACCGTCTTTAACATTATGTATACTTTTTTACAATGCTTTTGCAGCGACCCAATAGAAATAATGCATTTATGGTTAGTTTGCAAAACTACTATAGATGTTATCAATTTAGGAGAAACGTGGAGAACACCTGGACTCCTTGCCATCCTGCATATCAGTCTGAGCCTAGACTGGCTGGCACCAATCAAAGCCTGTAAAGTTCAGCTGACAAGGGTTAAGCAATTCTGACAAGTGTAAGGATCCTCCATTTAATGGTGTCTTTAATTCAGCCAATATTAACATTCCCCCGTTTTATTATTCATGTTAACTCTTATCATAAATGATAACTCCATAATAAAATGATGACCGCTATACTTTAACAATGTTCAAACAAGAAGATGTTGATGGAGCTTCCCAGAATTTGTCAAGCGTCCCGAGTTTTCATGGGCATAAGTTCACAAGTTCTGTCTGAGGAATCTTCACCTCCTGAGTTTTCGTGGGTGCTAATTCCCTCCATCTGTCTTGATAGTCCATTGGTCCTTGATTAGAATTCCTAAGAAAGCCTGGGTGAAAACAAGTTGACTACTGATACCTTCACTGATACTTTTACAATGATGAAGATGCACCTAGGCATTCCTTTCTTCTATTTTACTGCGGTCTGAGTCATTAAAATAACTTAGTACGGTCCTTCCCAACGAACTTCTGATCCTTTCCTCACCCAAATACTTCACAAAGACATAGTCTCCATGTTTTACTTTAATGGAAGTTACTAGTGAAGGCATATCCTCATAGGCTGCTCTCACTCTGCAATGTAAATCCCTTAAGGCTCTTGTCAAGGCTAAGGTTTGTTGTTCATCTCTTCAGTCATATGGTGGAAATTAACTATTTTCATTGCATTCTAGTTCCAAGGGGTTTTCAGGCATCTTCCATAAATAAGTTCAGCTGGGCTTAATCTAGATTTTACTTCGGAGTCACGTCAGTGACTACGTGAAGAAGGCCATCAGCCCGCATGCGCGTCATTACGTCTAACGCATTGTGCAACGACTGACTGGCAGGCGCGTCGCTCCTTCCAGCGGTACGTTTAAAACCCTCAGGTAAGTGTTTAAACTTTCTCTGAGGTAGTTTCTCCTGGTTCAACTTCTACTTTCAGAACGAGTTCGAACCAAGAGGAGAATATGTCCAAGGTGAAGAGACGGGCCGCGGGGAAACCGACTATGGAAAATACGGGTAGCGGGCGTCCGTCCATTTTGCCTTCTGAGTCGCTGGCGGTGGAGCCAGCGGCTACAGACTTGGTGCCATTTGAAAGCACCTTAGCTACTCCGCTTGGGCGGAAAGCCACGAAGAAGTCTGTCAGGCCCGTAGACTTGGACGAGTCAGGACAGGAGGGTTCTCTTCCTTCAATGGGTAGCGTCTTTGGGTGACTAACCCACATGGAGCACCTGATGGAGAGGTTGCTCCATAATGATATGCTCCAAAGGAGGGAGCTTTATCAGCCCGGGTCTCCTAGAGAGCCCGTGGCAGCGGCACCTGTTTCAGGGCTGCACAATGTCTCCCTCTCTGAGGAGGGGAGCATACGGGGTCAGTTTTACACTGACTCAGATTTCGGAGGTACGGCTGAGGAGCATACCTCAAGGCACGAGGGGCAAGACTCAGAAGTGCCTGCTATGGCATCCACATTTGCTATACCGTCACAAACGGGAGCCGCTGGGGGAGGATTTAGCCATGAGCATTAACTACCTGGCCTCACACCAGCTCCAAGATCTGGCCATGGAGGAAACAACCAACAAGTACCATACTCCTGCTAACTGTGCCTCGTTGAATGTGCCGGCGTAAATCAATCCATCTGGGGTTACATCAGAACCCAGGAGGTGAAGCTACAAAAAATATTGAGATTGCTTGCCTCAGGCATCACGGCCGTTGCCAGGTCAGTGGATGGGGGACCCCTGTCTGATGTTCAGCAGGACGCCACGGCATTAATGTGCAATGCACATTTCAAGATCAATTGCCTGCGAAAAAATGCCATTCGCCCTGCTCTGAACCCCAAATTCGCAGCATTGTGCAAGGCCGGCAACATTCAACAACCAAACCTCCTATTCGGGGAAGATCTGCCGAAGCAGGTCAGGGAGCTGGATAATGAGGCAAAAACGGTCAGGCTGATGAAGATCCCAACTACACCCAAGGCTTCATCTTTCCGGCGGCAGCACCCCTACCCTCCCCTCAACACCAGACGGTACATCGAATCTGGTGGGAAAGCCGAACAACTGGCACAGAGGTCTTTTTTAGGGCAAGGCCCAAGCCAGCCCACGTACAAGATGCGAGGATGGCGCCCTCCGACAGTCCTACCCCCCAAACCTCGGGGGTGGAAACAAACACCATACCACCGGTAAACATTGAGGTAGGTGAGTCTGGTTCTCAGTGGAACACATTGTTACAAGTTGGGGGGAGATTACAAATTTTCTTGAATGAATGGCGTTGGATAATATCAGCTCCATTTATACTGCACAGTATACAAGGCTTCCAAATTGAGTTCCTTCTCAATTCGCTTCCACCCACACAGTATACACCGAACCCCACATTTGTTCTTTCACAACAGGAATGTTCGGATGCACAAGCTGAAATTGAATCATTACACAAAAAAGGGGTAATTGAGATGTTGTGTCATGAATCTCACCAATTTGTGTCCAATATATTTACTAAGCAAAAGAAGGATGGAGGATGCCGAATCATCCTTGACTTGACTGAGCTTAACACCTTTGTGTAGTATAAACACTTCAAAATGGAAAACTTTGTTACTGCCAAACAACTGGTTTCCAAGTGATGTTATCTGGCATGCATCGACCTCAAAGATGCATACTATTTGGTACCCATTCATGGGCATCACCGGAGATATTTGAAGTTTAGCTGGATGGGGCAACTGGGGCAGTTTAAAGCATTGCCTAATGGATTAACCTCAGCCCCCAGATTATTCACTAAATTACTAAAACCGGTCCTGGGGCTACTCCGGGCTCAGAATCATATTGTGATGGCATACTTGGATGACATCCTAATCATAGGAAAACTATGGAATTAGCTGAATTACCTGTGTCAGCTACTAAACTCATGTTTGAGAGATTGGGGTTCCTCATCCATCCAGTTAAATCCAAATTGATACCATCTAGAGTAATTGATTATTTGGGATTCACCATTAACTCAATTCTCATGTCTGTGACTCTGCCTTGGGGCAAGCAATTAGAATTAATAGAAGCCTGTAACAATCTCATTGTTAAGGGCCAACCTTCTATTAGACATGTAGCTAGTATAATTGACAAACTAGTGGCTGCTTTTCCAGCTGTACAGTTCGGGCCCTTGCACTATCAAAATTTACAACGTGCAAAGGAGCAGGCACTCAAATTCCATGCAGGTCACTTCGGTAGTCCGATGAGGTTGCCAGCTGAAGCCATTGCTGAGTTACAATGGCGGGTGACCAATATTCGGCATTGCTCCAGTGCAATTTTAGTCGATACACCATCAGTTATTCTACAAACTGATGCTAGTGCTCGAGTATGGGGAGCTACCAACACTGTCTCAAGCTGCGGTGGCAGATGGAATATGCAGGAGTCATTAATTCTTCAGTCACATGGTATTAATTACTTAGAGTTGTTGGGAGCACTCTATGGGTTGAAGGCCTATTGTGGAAATATGCAGTATGTGCATGTTCAACTTCAGATTGACAACACTACAGCGGTGGCATACGTTAATCACATGGGTGGAATCAAGTCTGTATCCTGTGATAAATTGTCTAACCTTATTTGGCACTGGTGTATTACGAGAAACATCTGGATTTCAGCTATCTACTTACCAGGTAGATACAATATGGTGACGGTCACCAGGTCACGGAAATTCAATGACAACACAGAATAGATGTTGAATCATGAAGTGTTTAACGACATTGTCGCTCGGTATGGCGTACCAGAAGTCGATTTGTTTGCATCCAGACTAAATCACCAGTTACCAAAATACGTTTCATGGGAACCAGACGCAGTGGCGGTAGATGCATTCTCGCTACACTGGGATGGATAGTTTTTGTATGCTTTTCCCCCATTTTGCCTCATCAGTCAATGCTTGGCCAAGATCAAGCAAGACACCGCCTCTGGCATTTTAGTAGTACCAGACTGGCCTACACAGCCTTGGTTCCAACTTGTCCTGGGTATAATAACACAGCCTTTTATGGCTGTCCCCAAAAGCAGAAATCTGCTGGTTCACCCTGTGACTGGGGAGAACGATCCACTACATGACCGAATCAATTTATTGGTTTGCAGATTCTGAGCAGACCGTTCCTAGGGCTCAGACTATCAGATCGTACCGTGGATATGATCACTGCGGCCTGGAGGGAGAGTACCCAGAAACAGTACATCTCTCATATCAGGAAATGGGAAATGTACTGCTCACTCTCGAACATATCGTACGACACGGCTTCCATTACGGATGTGTTGGAATTCCTGTCAACACTATTTTACGATCAGAAACTGAGTTATAGTGCCATAAATAGTGCCAGGAGCGCGTTGTCATCTTACTTATGGCTGGGATCAGGACACCACACTGTTGGGTCTCACCCCTTGATAACCAGATTCATGAAGGGCATTTTTAACTCTACTCACCCTAGGCCCCGGTTTTCACAGATATGGGATGTGAGCGTGGTGCTCATGCTGCTTCGCCAGTGGGCTCCAGCTTCGTCTCTGTCTCTGCCCAAACTCACCCTCAAGGTGGTCATGCTCATGGCGCTGGTTTCAGCACAATGGGTCCAGACGTTACATAAACTGTGACTGGATAGCATGGTTTCATCTGGATAATATAATATTTTTTGTTTATGATTTAATTAAGCAGAGCAGACCGGAGGTGTCGGGGCTCAGATTAATTTTTATGGCATACCCCATGGACCTTCGGTTGTGTGTAGTTACTCACATACTATAATACATCAAGGTCACCAAGAGCCTCAGAGGCTCTGAATTATCTGTATTCATCAGCTACACGAAACCTCATAAGAAGGTTTCAGTGCAGACCATTTCAAGATGGTTAAAACAGGTTCTGGCATGTGCAGGTGTGGACACTGACATTTTAAAATCTCACTCCATCAGGGCTGCATCTACGTCAGCAGCGAGGGAAATGGACGTCCCTCTCGACCACATCCTAGTGGCTGCAGGATGGTCTAATGAACTGACGTTCCAAAGGTTTTATAATAAACCTATCGCCAGACCGGGGGCTTTTGCCAACTCCATTTTAAATTCTGTTTTATAGTTTCCCCCTGGATGAGAGGGGTCACTATTATTTTCTTTGATTATTAAAGCATCAGCATATGCTATCTACGTGTTCAAAAGAGAACTGCAGATGCTGGAATATCGAAGGTACACAAAATTGCTGGAGGAACTCAGCGGGTGCAGCAGCATCTATGGAGCGAAGGAAATAGGCGACGTTTCGGGCCGAAACCCTTCTTCAGACAATCTGAAGAAGGGTTTCGGCCCGAAACGTCGCCTATTTCCTTCGCTCCATAGATGCTGCTGCACCCGCTGAGTTCCTCCAGCAATTTTATGCTATCTACGTCATGTCTGAATGCATTAATTATTTTCACTCATCCTGGTCAACTGATGCAGTGTGTGACGCATGGACTCGTATACACGGCATGAAATCACAGAGCTTTAAAATCTTCACGTAGTCACTCACGTGACTCCGAAGTAAAATAGTAAGATTAAATGAGAACTTACCAGTTTGAAGTTTGATCTTTATTTTATGAGGAGTTACGATGAGCGATTACGTGCCCTCCGCTCCCAATCCTCATATCATAAAGATCATTTGGTAGTTCTAGTCCCCTCTAATCTTACTATGTTCAGTTCAACAACTGTTATCTGTGATTTCACACCGCTGCTTTGAAGATTGACATGCATGTGGGCTGATGGCCTTCTTCACGTAATCGCTCATCGTAACTCCTCATAAAATAAAGATCAAACTTCAAACTGGTAAGTTCTCGTTTAATCTTACTATTTTCCTGCAAGCGTGACTCATCTGAAATAGGGCTATTGGGAGTAATTTAATCCATCCAAGTCCAGTCTCCAGCTTTAATTTGGCTAATTTGGTTTTAAGGGTCTGGTTTGCCCTTTCTATAAGTCGAGCAGCCTGTGGTCGATAAGCACAGTGTAATTGCTGCCGGATCCCCAGCTGTTCACAAACTTCTTAATTGATTTGTCCAATAAAGTGTGGACCATTGTCTGAGCTAAATCGAATGAGAATACCGAAACTAGGGACAATTTCTCTCATTAGCACCTTGAAACAGTAGCCACTTTATTGTCAAGGGTTGGGTATGCTTTGATCCATCTGCTGAATTAATCTACTATGACAAGAACGTATTTGTATCCGTGGCATCTTTCCAATTCAATATAGTCCATTAGCAATGCCTCAAAAGGACCCATAGGCAATGGCATTTTCCCTGCTTCACATCATATTCCTTACCCTGGATGGCATTGCTGGCAGATCAGGCAATTACTGGTTACGTTTTGAGCAAAAGATTGTAATTTTGGATGCCATCAAGTAGCTAATAGAGTGTCCCCTACTGCTCTTGCACCACAATGGGTTGCATACTACATACACTCGATAACTCATACGGCCAAGGAATCTGTCATGCAAGTTTGCCCTGCTGGAGTGGTCCACAGCCCAGTCATACAATCCAGTACAAATCCCAATTGTTTCCATCTTCCCTTATCTCTTTAAGTAGCCTCTTCTTGTGATTAAACGATTTCTTGGATTGTTGGCATCAGTTTCTCCTAGGGGGACTTGTTAGTTATACTTTTAGTCTGCCTCATCATTCTAGGTACCACCACCCTACGTTCCCATGATACTTTTTTAGCTATCATGTCAGCTTTACGATTTCCATTGTCCATTGGGGTCTGTCCTTTAGCATGGGTGGAATGGTACCATTCGGCGTCGCCGTTTCGTCACCGCTGTTTCGGCGCTTCCGTTTAGGCGTCTCCATTTTGGGGGGTTAGGGTTAGGGTTAGCATGGGGGTTTGTAATGTTTCAGAAAGTTCATCAAAATTTATTGACCTGAATTTCATTTAATATGTTTTCTATTCACATATGTATTTAGCATTAGCACTGACATAAGACATTGCTAATGTGCCATAGGGAAGGAAATAAGTTGAAAACTTAAAGCAGATTGTTTCCTTTGCAGCGCCGAAAAGTACCCGACCCAACCCTAACCCTAACCCCAACCCTAACCCTATCCCTAACCCTCCAAAACGGAGGAGCCGAAACAGAGGCGCCGATACAGCATTGCCGAAACAGCGGCGCCCAAACAGCAGTGCCGAAATAGCGACGCCAAAACGGCAGTGCCGAAAAATACTCGACCCAGAATGGGAACTTCATTTTATTACAGAGATTTGTCTGGGTAGCATTAAGGCATTCAATAAATTTGTCACCAATTGTATGTGTGATATTTGGGTTCCTGCGGAAGTTAGAAATCCCCAATTTTTCCATAATTGGCCGAAATCGTGCACCACCCCAAATGCATATCGAGAATCAGTGTAAATGATCACTTTTAGATTTTTCCCAATAATACAAGCCCGAATTAAAGTGAATAATTCAGATTGCTGTACTGAATAGGGTGATTCAAAAGCAGCTGCTTCTACAATCTCCATCTTTTGATTAATAATTGCATACCCAGACAATCTCTCACACTACCGTCCACATATAATGTGATGTCAGGGTCTTCCATGGGTACATCCCTCAAGTCCTCTCTCACTGATGTTTCCTCTATAACAACGAGACAGTTGTGTTCTGCTGCTGCTCACTCTTCTGGGGTGAAATAAGAAAAGAGTCTGGGTTAATTAATGTACAGTGTTTAAGCTGCAATTTCGGATTGTTCAACAGATAGATCTCATACTTATTTTGGCTGGCCATTGTAAAGTGCGGGGTTTGAAGCTGCCCCAACAATGCCGATACCGAATGTGAACTGTACACTACAATTTCCTGTAGGAATGTCAAATTAGCAGCCGATTGTAAACTATTGTAGATTGTGTTGTACTTCGTGGTCCGGTATCTGTTATACCATTGTTATGACTATGGAATGACCACAAGTACACGTATTTAGGGGTTTGAAATTCAGCATAAATCAAGGCTCTGTTTATTTCACGGCCATCTGGAACCAGAGTGCCCTGCCCATATTATGCCATTCCCATATATACATGTTGCTACGCGGGCATACAAAGTAATCCTTGTGATATAACAAAGTAGTCCTTGCAATATCAAAACATCCCCCCTTGTCTTACATAAAACAAAACATATGCTTAACTAAGCCGTGTGTGGAACAGAAAAAACTGCAAAAAGCTGCAGAGGTGTGTAACCCTGTGATACGTTTGTTTTGAATCTAAATGTAATATTTCAAGTTACCGTGTTTTAACGCCGTATATGGCAAGTAACATGACTCGGTTACCTGAAATGAACTAGCAAGTGCTGGACATTGCCAATGAGTTCTCCGTGTTCAAGCAGAGGATGGAATTCTGCCTGCAAGACTTAGAAATCACATCGGTGTCTAAGCAGGCAACAAAAATAAAACATATGCTTAACAAACAAGCTTGCACTCTTCAAGTCGCTCAAAGTTCCTCTGCCCTTGGTACGTCTTGTCCGTGTCAAGGTTAGTGGGTAACCATATAACCATATAACCATATAACAATTACAGCACGGAAACAGGCCATCTCGACCCCTCTAGTCCGTGCCGAACACATAGTCTCCCCTAGTCCCATATACCTGCGCTCAGACCATAACCCTCCATTCCTTTCCCATCCATATAACTATCCAATTTATTTTTTAAATGATAAAAACGAACCTGCCTCCACCACCTTCACTGGAAGCTCATTCCACACAGCTACCACTCTCTGCGTAAAGAAGTTCCCCCTCATGTTACCCCTAAACTTCAGTCCCTTAATTCTCAAGTCATGTTACCCCTAAACTTCAGTCCCTTAATTCTCAAGTCTACAAGGGGTAGAGGTGTCTTCTGTCTTCCAAACATCATCTCTGCTGGTGACGGTAACTTGGAATCAATCGGTGTAGTACGCAAGTTGAGTAAGCTGCTGCTACACTCTGTTCCCATTCTTCTCACTTCAATAAAACAAAACAAAGCTATCAGAGAACTTGAAGTCACTACTACGGGCATCTCTGACACAACGCAAAGACTGAAGGAAGAACTTGAGCAGATTTCTGGACAATTGGCCAGAATGACCGACAAATGCCTAGATCTTGAAGCCCGGTCCAGACGCCAAAACTTAAGAATTGTTGGAGTGAAAGGAGGGAAGGAAAGTAGAAAAGACGCTCGGGCTTTCACTGCCAATCCACTTAACAGGTATTTAATCTGCCTGAGAGACCTAAAGTTGATCTAGCACATCGACTCCAGAGACCCCGATCAGGGGTTGGAGCACCACCAAGACAGCTATTCTTAAACTACACGACATAGCAGTTCTTGAAGACATCATGAAGAAAGTGACAATCACAGGAACCCTGATGTTCTTCAGAGATTATCCAGCAGAGGTGGTCAAGAAGCGAGCGCTTTTCACGAAGACACGTCTTATTCTTAAAGACATTCCAGGCCTTAGATATGAAATAATGTATCCTGCCAAATTAAGGGTCACATATGAAGGATCGGAGCCTTTCTTTATTGACCATGCATTTAAATATGCGCAAGATCTTTTTTAAAAAGACCGTAAAGGATAAGTAGAATTCCATGGCTCTGTTTGATTAGCAGGGCTACTGAACTCTCACTCAACCGTTTGCTAAACCGCGTGTTTAATGTATACCTTTTATATGCATTTATAAGGGGTAAACTGATAAAATATATTTCTTTACATAAAAATATATATAAAAGCTGCAAATAAGATGGCCGACAGATTCACATGCATTCATGTCTAGACACACTTATCACAGATAGATTGGAATGTAAGCAGATAGATTGCTCACGGTCCTCGTGTTTATCATGAGAATGTTTAACATTCTTGAATTACGCAGCATTGAAGACAATTTAAACCTATGGTAATGTTATAACATATTCACAAATTATATAACAAAATCCATCATTAATACATAAAAACTAACAAACGTACTAAACCGTTTACTTTAACCTAATACCTAATGTTAACACCTAATACTAATCCGTCTTTTTAAAATCTAATACCTAACAGTTACTAGATTTACTACCTCTAGGCAAGCGATTTATATTTAAAATATGTTTAATATCTATCCGATGGGGGGGGGGGGGGTTTGGTGTTTCCAGCAACTGCCAGGCCAAAGCGAGAGGGAGGCGATGGTGCTTGGGGAGGGGTGGGGGGGGGGGGAGAGGGGGAGAGGGGGAGGGTGAGGGGGAGGGGTGGAGGGCGAGGGCGAGGGCGAGGGCGAGGGCGAGGGCGAGGGAGAGGGAGAGGGAGAGGGAGAGGGAGAGGGAGAGGGAGAGGGAGAGGGAGAGGGAGAGGGAGAGAGAGAGGAGAGGGAGAGGGAGAGGGAGAGGGAGAGGGAGAGGGAGAGGGAGAGGGAGAGGGAGAGGGAGAGGGAGAGGGAGAGAGAGAGCCCTCATTTGGCCGACATGCTGGTGATTCCAATTAACCCCTTCAAGCCGGACGGTTTCCAACGGAGTATGTGTTTAATATACGAATATCAATAAGTAAGAAATGTTGTTATTTAAAATAGGGTATTTAAATAGTGAATACCCATTTAGACCTAGTTATAAGAAGAAATGTAACCCTCTTAGAGGAAATTATTCACAGTCTTTGATGTTGTTTAACTTATGAATATCAATAAGCAACATTTTTGTTAATTTAAATACTGTATTTAAATACCCACTTAGACCAAACTATCAGATGAATTACTTACAGCACTAGTTCTGTTTTCTTTCTGTTCACATAATATTCTGTTTTGACTGTTTTTTTCGACTCTGTAATATTACTTTGTAAGGGGCAGAGCTAAATGTAATTAACATATACGGAAGCTCACCTGAAATTTTCCACCAGGGGGTGGATACACACAGTACCCTTAAATACTGTTTTGTTTAGTATTATATACGGCATTTAGCACTTTTTTCGCTTTTTCTTCAGATGGCACTTTTCAATGTGATATGCCAGCAGGGTTTTGAAATTGGGATCACCCACCCAACACCCAGAAGGTTGATTTATTGTGTTGCACCATCTGAAACAAGGGAATCCATGTAAGCTATAATGCAAGATGGCCCTCTGAAGAAAACTGGAGGAATTACTTTTTGTAGCTGGAATATTAGGGGCATTAATGAGCCAATTAAAAGGGGTACGGTTCTTGCCCAATTAAAATCAACTAATGCTGATATAATATTTTTACAAGAAACGCACCTTAAAGATCACGCTCAGGCCAGGCTGAAGGCTAACTGGATCGGTCAAATATATCACTCCTCTTATCTCTCCAAAACTAGAGGTACTGCAATTATAATCCGTAAGGGCATACCATTTAGAAACATAGAAATTAGGTGCAGGAGTAGGTCATTCGGCCCTTCGGGCCTGCACCGCCATTCAATATGATCATGGCTGATCATCCAACTCAGTATCCTGTACCTGCCTTCTCTCCATACCCCCTGATCCCTTTAGCCACAAGGGCCACATCTAAATATAGCCAATGAACTGGCCTCAACTACCTTCTGTGGCAGAGAATTCCAGAGATTCACCACTCTCTGTGCGAAAAATGTTTTTCTCATCTCGGTCCTAAAAGATATCCCCCTTATCCTTAAACTGTGACCCCTTGTTCTGGACTTCCCCAACATCGGGAACAATCTTCCTGCATCTAGCCTGTCCAACCCCTTTAAGAATTTTGTACGTTTCTATAAGATCCCCCTCAGTCTTCTAAATTCTAGCGAGTACAAGCCGAGTCTATCCAGTCTTTCTTCATATGAAAGTCCTGACATAAAAAAACCATAACAGACAAAGATGGTAGGTACGTCATAGTATCTGTGGAGATATATTCTACCACACTTACTATGGTAAATATCTACGCTCCCAACTTTGATAACCCACAATTTTTTAATAAAAGTTTCAATATAATTTCAGACTCCACCCAGCAAAACCTAATAATTGGGGGAGATTTCAACTGTGTTCTGGATCAATACTTGGATAAATCCTCACAACAAAACAAATCAAAATCCAGCGAACATCTAAATACGTATATAAAAAATACAAATATAACAGACGTAAGGAGGATTGCAAACCCATCCGGAAGAGAATACTCCTTTTACTCATCAGTACATAAAACCTATACACATATTGACTATTTTCTAGTGGACACTAAACTAATATCTTTCACAACTAATCCCAAATACCATAATAGTACTATTTCCGATCATTCCCCGCTAACCTTTTCTTAAAACTAGAAGGAATGTTTACTAAAAAATCGTTCTGGAGGTTTAATCCTCAAATACTAAATAACCCAGATTGTTGTATATATTTAAAACAACAGATGGAACACTTTTTTGAGACCAATGATACTCCAGGTATTTCGCCCTCGTTATTATGGGAATCTTTTAAGGCTTTTATTAGAGGCTTTATCATTTCATATCAAGCATATCAAAACAAAAAGAATAGGATGGAACAATTGCAACTAGAAGAACAGATCAGACAACTGGATTCAGAAAACAAGATAGATCTGTCAATGGATAAACATAATAAGATAGCAGTATTAAAATTTAAGCTAAATCAAATTCTCTCTGCAAGAGTTATCAGATTATTACAAATTACTAAACAGGAACATTTTCGAATTCAGTGACAAACCACACAAACTTCTAGCACGCCAGTTGAGAAAAGTTGAAAAGGACCATACTAATCAAAAAATCAAATCAGATAAAGGTGAACTGTTGACACTTCCAAAAGACATTAATGAAAGAATCGCCCAATTCTATAAAAATTTATATAAATCCAAAACATCAACAGAAACGAGAAAAATTACAAACTTTCTTGATAACTGTAATCTTCCGACACTTAATCCGGTGGAACAAGATGAATGAGGAGCACAGATTTCAATTAAAGAAATATAAGAGACAATCAATTCATTGAAGAATGGCAAAACACCATGACCAGACGGGTTTAGTAACAAATTTTCTAAAAGATTTTACGAGGTAATTTCCCCGTGTTTACACAACCTTTATATATATGCATTTAAAGAACAGACATTACCACAAACCCTAGCTGAATCAACTATTACACTTATACCCAAAAAAGATAAAGATCTGGAAGACACGGGATCATACAGAGCAATCGCCCTGTTAAATACATATCAGAAAATATTAGCAAAAACTCTTGCAAGAAGATTAAGGACATACGTTAATAAATTAATACACTCGGATCAAACTGGGTTTATACCCAAGAGACACTCGTTTAACAATTTGAGACGCCTGTTTAACATAATGTACTCACACAGGACGATAAAAAAACTTATCAATTATTTCATTAGATGCAGAAAAAAGCATTTGATCAAGTAGAATGGAAATATATTTTTACAGAATTGCAAAAATTTAAGTTGGGAGAAAATGTTATCTCATGGATAAAACTGTTATATGATAAGCCGACTGTCAGAATACTGACTAACCATATACTCTCACCTAAATTTCAGTTATCCAGGGGCAATAGACAGGGATGTGCATTATCACCCCTGTTATTTGCCCTAGCGATTGAACCTCTAACAGAAAGTATAAGAGTACATCCGAACATACACGGCTATAACACTAAATACTCCAATAATAAAACATCATTAAATGCAGATGATGTATTATTATATATCACCAATTCCCAAGTTAGCATTCCAAGTATCTTAAATCTTATAGAGTAATTTGGTTCCTTGTCATGAGATAGAATAAACTGGAACAAAAGTGAAATTATGTCAATAAAACGTCAAGAGCGACACACCTCCTAAAATTCCCTTTCAGAATTTCTATGGAAAAATTCAAATATTCAAAAATTCAAATATCTGGGTGTTCAGGTAACCAGAAAATATACTTCTCTATTTAACGCAAACTTTCCTCCTTTAGTTACTAAATTAAATGCTCTTACTCAATTTTGGAAAACACTTCCGATATCTCTAATAGGCAGGATAAATGCTATAAAGATGATCTTCCTCCCACAAATCCTGTACTTATTCCAATCAATACCGATATATTTTCAAAAAACTGGATTCTCTGATTACAAACTTTATTTGGGATTATAAAACACATATAATTCATAAACGGCACCTGTGTAAACCCAAAGAAACTGGTGGATTGGCTCTCCCCAACTTTTTATACTATTATTGGGCAACGAATATTAAAAATGTAATATATTGGTTGGACAATACAGGGCAACAGGTAAAGTGGTTAATAATGGAGAGAGAGGATTGTTCACCTTTTAATATAGGCGCGATTCTTCTCTCTCCAATAAATTTGAAGAAAACGCTATATGAGAAAAAGCCGATTATCCACAGTACTTTACGAATCTGGAGACGTGAAGTCAACCCTTAAACTGAGAAATGTATCTCTTCTTTCACCAATTGCCAATAATCCTTCGTTCAAGCCATCTATTTTAGACAGAACGTTCGCATATTGGGAAAGATTAGGAATCAAAAAACTCAGAGATCTTTATGAGATGGGAACTCTTCTCTCATTTCAAGAATTACAGTCGAAATATCACCTGAAAGGTAATCAATATTTCAGATTCCTTCAAATTCGAGACTATCTGAAATCATATACCCAAGACTACCAATCTTTGTTGCCGCACATATTGGATGAATGTATGAATAGAAACACGGAGTCAAACAAGTTAATATCATATCTGTATAACACCCTTTTAAATATAGAAATCCCATCATCAGAAGTAATTAGAAGAGCTTGGGAAGATGAACTTGGCCTTAAAATTCTAAAAGACTGAAGGGAAGAAAATCTATATATACACAATTGCTCGATTAACGTTAGGCATTCGTTAATTCAATTTAAAATACTGCACAGACTCTATTATTCAAAGTCTAAACTGAATAGGATCTTTCTAAATGTATCTCCTATTTGTGATAAATGTCTCCTTCAGGAAGCAACTATAACACATTCCTTTGCCTCTTGTATAAAGTTACATAATTTTTGGAGAGGAATCTTTGAAATTTTTTCAAAAACACTAAAAACAAAACTGGACCCCGACACGGAATTGATTATTCTAGGTATGTCAGTATGTCTGAGCTATCATTATTTCAAAGATGTTTCCTTAATTATGGCCTGATAACGGCGAAAAAACGAATACTCAAATTTTGGAAACATACATCTGTCCCTACTCTTAAAATGTGGATTACAAACATGTCTGAGGCACTACATCTTGAAAATATTAGAGTTGTCTTAGCAGAAAAACCAGATCATTTTTCGAAGACATGGACGCCACTCATTGATTTATTACAAGGATAGTATGGTACAACACAATTTTGGAGTTAAATCTAATTATGGGTTGGGTGATGGGTGGGGAGGGATGCGAGGCAGGTATATCACCACTTTTTTCTTTCTTTTTATTTTTGTCTTTTTATTTTTTTTATTTTTTCTATTCCTTTCTTCTTTCTTTCATTTATTCACTCTTTGGCTACATCACTTTGGTAGTCTAGGGGGTTCTATCTTTGCACACTTCACTTTTTTTCTTTCTTGCTTTTTCTCCTTTCTTTTCTTCTAACTATAGCTAAAAGTTAAAAATTGAAGCTGTACAATAACTGTATTATTTCATATGCCGTTGGTTATATTTTTGGACATTTGCTTCTAATAATTAAAAATAAATAAATAAATAAAGATTCTCAAATGCTTCCTGTGCTTTCTTTGTTAATTTAAATTCACCCTCCTTGCTGGTATAGGGTGTCAGTTCCTTGGTTTTTAGAGCTATATTTGGAATCCAAGGTCTACAATAATTAACCATGCCCAGCCATTGCCTCATCTATTTGGCTTCTTTTGGGACTGGAAATTTGCAGATAGTTTCGAGTCAGCTCTTCTCAAGACTTCTTTCGGTGGCCGAAATTATAATTCATAGAAATGTTACTTTCTCCTGAGCTACCAGTACTTTTGATGGGGAGACCACATATCCTAGATCAGCTAGATGATTTAGTAGTTCTGCAGTGCCTTCCCGATTACTGGATTCATCTTTACTAGCCACCAATAGGTCATCAACATACTACACTAATGTTGAATTCATTTTAAACTTTAAAGTACTTAGCTGATCCTGCAGACACCTGGAAAATAAAGTAGGCGAGTTGAAAAATCCTTGAGGCAACGAGGTACATGTATATTGTTGGCCCATAGAAACATAGAAACATAGAAAATAGGTGCAGGAGTAGGCCATTCAGCCCTTCGAGCCTGCACCGCCATTCAATATGATCATGGCTGATCATCCAACTCAGTATCCTGTACCTGCCCTCTCTCCATACCCCCTGAACCCTTTAGCCACAAGGGCCACATCTAACTCCCTCTTAAATATAGCCAATGAACTGGCCTCAACTACCTTCTGTGGCAGGGAGTTCCAGAGATTCACCACTCTCTGTGTGAAAAATGTTTTTCTCATCTATAGGTGAAGGCAAACAAATATTGGCTGTCTTCATGAAGAGGAAGAGAAAAGAATGCATGTTGAAAGCCGACTATTGAAAAGACTTTGGCTTCAGCCGGTATTTGGGCTAGGATATGGGCAGGATTTGGCACTAGGGCATGAAGTGATTCTACAACAGAATTGATTTCCCTTAAGTCTTGTACGAGTCTATATTGACCCTCCTTTACCGGTTTTGGAACGGCAAGAAAAGGGTTGTTACAGATAGATTGGCACTTCACCTATTTTTGTTGTTTTAGTAAACCCTGAATTAATTTGTTTACGCTGCTGATGGCCTGTAGTTTCAATGGATATTGTTGGATTGAAGTAAGTGTGACCCCTTTCTGGAGAGCTACACAGATGGAATTAATGTTCATGCATCCTACCAGGGCCGTGTGCTCTGCCCATACTTGAGGGTCCACATACTCGTATACCTCTCTCGCCAGATGATGACGTAAGTGGGCAACAACCTTCCTTGGGGCCTGGTAAAACTCAACAACATATTGATTAGACAAATTTTGCTTTTGATAATTATTCGGGTTTGCCTTTCTCACCATCGTTCCTAGGTCTTTAGCTCTAGCCGTGAAGTTCACCTTTCGAGTGATGTGTGGAGCAGCCTCGTCAGTTCTTTTCCATAATCGTGCTGGTATATTAGCATATTCGGTAGCTCCCTCTTTCCCATCCACTCATACCAATACTTCTATTTCCCATTCCTGTCCTTCATATGATTTAAATACGTTTTCCAGCTCATTGTTCTTTCCACGTCTATCGTAAGCCAGTGTAATGTGAAGTGGGGATTCTTCGTCCAGATCTAAGGACCAATATTGAGGGGTCACTATGGAGTAACATTGTCATGCAGAGGTCCAGGGGGGTCACTATTATACCTCTATCGCCACATTCTATATTTAGTTGGAAAGCACAGAGTAAATCTCTCACCATCAGGTTGCAATCTCATCCAGTGGTTATCACAAACCTATGTTTGATTGTCTTTCCTCCATATACTACTTCGACTGGCTCAGAGACGGGATACTGGAAAATTTGTCCTTGAAACCCGGACAGATTATGAAGTTCTCTTGATTCTGGTAAATTGTAAATTGATTGAAGAGATGACATGGATGCGCCTGTGTCTACTAGGAAAGTGCAGATTTTACCTTTAACCTGTAGAGACAACATAGGGTCCTCATCAGACTTGCATCCAGTCACTACCAGGTTTGCTAATCAAAGGTGTGTAAATGGGTTACTCTGAGAAAAAGAGATTTGTCCCCTTGGCTCCTGATTTTCCTGCCTGTTTCCTCTGTGCTCTTTAGAATCCTGTTGATCCCTCCATTCTCTTTGTTCTTGGAGATTTCTTCGATGACCCCCTCTGTCGTTCCTTTCTTTACTTGGGCACCCCCTACTCCAGTGACCTACCCCGCAACAATAACACTGGCTCATTCCTGGTGGCCGGCCTGTCCTTAACCCTGGTCTTTGGAGGACTGGTTCTACGACAGATGCTTCCCTATAACATCAGTCAGGATATTCCAGAACTCTAACTTCTTCCAGCCCATAGTTTGTTGGTACTCTAGGGATCCATGATTCAGAGTCGAATTTTGGTTATGTCAAATTTTGGTTTTTATTTTCTAATCACATATTCAAATCTTGGTTTTACTGCATGCGGGCTATCCTGCGTCTTTATTTCCTTCCAATGATATCTTACAGCCCTGGCCATTTGACTGGCACTATATGCTTTCCAGTCCATGTTATTAGTCTTAATGGCTTCTGCTATATTGGTGGGAAGACATTTCAGTAAGATGGCACAATATTGAGGGGAATTTGCTCCATTCCCGTAATTTAAGTCACCCGATTGATCCATATATAATTCAGAAAATTGCTCTAAAAACTTATCCGCTTCTTCTCCCATTTTTGGTCTTCCATCTAATATTCTGGCCAAATCGATTGGTTTCTGAAGGGTGTTGGCAAGAGCTGTTAAAACAGCTTCCTCCCTTGCTCCATTGTCCGCTATTATATTTGCAAGAGCTTCATGCAACGGATGTCCTAAATTTATTAGGAATCTGGTATGCTCACTAGGGGTAATTATTTGCTGGATCACCGCCAATAAATCCCGGGAATCAGCGTGATAAACGCACATTGTAGTTCTTAAGTGATCCACAAAAGAAGCGGGTGATTTTCTACGATTGGGTATTTGATTTAAAATAGCCATCATCTCATTAGGCTTCCATTGGGAATAGACTATAATTGTAAGGGGATTATTTGCATTTACTGCATTGGCTGGATCAAAAGAAGGATTAGGCATTTCCTTTACAGGGAACTGTCTAAGGGTTGTTTGTTTAGCTTCCGGATCTACCTCAGCCTCTTCAATTATGGTCTCACACACAGATGTATCTTCCCCTTCACCATGGGGTTCACGGTACTTTCTAAATTATTTCTTTCCTTCCTTAACTGCTCGTTCAATTTGTCTAGGGGCATGCTCTTCTTTTTCCATAACTAATGTAGTCTTTTTTTTAGTTTGGCTTCTGGTACAGTGAACTCTACGACTGTCTGTAATGGACAGATCGGTCGGAGTCAAGAAAGTTTGTGCTTTGGGATTTAATTCTCTATTCCTATTATGAACTCCACGATGTGCAGTTGAGGTATTGGGATCATAAGGTGAATAATGTGGTGGACCTGAATTTCTAGTTCTAACACACTCCCAGTCTCCTAAATAATCATCATTATCATCCCCCTCATAACCAGTGCCAACCATCGGGTCCTCGCACTTAAGACTTATGGATGAATAGTCCCCGAGGATTGGCGTACTGCGCATGTTGTTCCATTGTTTAAAAATGGTTCTAAGAGTAAACCTAGCAATTATAGACCTGTTAGTTTGACTTCAGTGGTGGGCAAATTAATGGAAAAGATACTTAGAGATAATATATATAAGCATCTGGATAAACAGGGTCTGATTGGGAACAGTCAACATGGATTTGTGCCTGGAAGGTCATGTTTGACTAATCTTCTTGAATTTTTTGAAGAGGTTACTAGGGAAATTGACGAGGGTAAAGCAGTGGATGTTGTCTATATGGACTTTAGTAAGGCCTTTGACAAGGTTCCTCATGGAAGGTTGGTTAAGAAGGTTCAACTGTTGGGAATAAATGCAGGAGTAGCAAGATGGATTCAACAGTGGCTGAATGGGAGACGCCAGAGGGAAATGGTGGATGGCTGTTTGTCGGGTTGGAGGCAGGTGACTAGTGGGGGTGCCTCAGGGATCTGTGTTGGGTCCTTTGTTGTTTGTCATGTACATCAATGATCTGGACGAAGATGTGGTAAATTGGATTAGTAAGTATGCAGATGATACCTAGATAGGGGGTGTTGTGGATAATGAAGAGGATTTCCAAAGTCTACAGAGTGATTTAGGCCATTTGGAAGAATGGGCTGAAAGATGGCAGATGGAGTTTAATGCTGATAAATGTGAGGTGCTACACCTTGGCAGGACAAATCAAAATAGGACGTACATGGTAAATGGTAGGGAATTGAAGAATACAGTTGAACAGAGGGATCTGGGAATAACCGTGCATAGTTCCTTGAAGGTGGAATCTCATATAGATAGGGTGGTAAAGAAAGCTTTTGGTATGCTAGCCTTTATAAATCAGAGCATTGAGTATAGAAGCTGGGATGTAATGTTAAAATTGTATAACGCATTGGTGAGACCAAATCTGGAGTATGGTGTACAATTTTGGTCGCCCAATTATAGGAAGGATGTCAACAAAATAGAGAGAGTACAGAGGAGATTTACTAGAATGTTGCCTGGGTTTCAACAACTAAGTTACAGAGAAAGGTTGAATAAGTTAGGTCTCTATTCTCTGGAGCGCAGAAGCTTAAGGGGGGACTTGATAGAGGTCTTTAAAATGATGAGAGGGATAGACAGAGTTGATGTGGACAAACTTTTCCCTTTGAGAATAGGGAAGATTCAAACAAGAGGACGACTTCAGAATTAAGGGACAGAAGTTTAGGGGTAACATGAGGGGGAACTTCTTTATTCAGAGAGTGGTAGCGGTGTGGAATGAGCTTCCAGTGGAAGTGGTGGAGGCAGGTTCGATGGTATCATTTAAAAATAAATTGGATAGGCATATGGATGTGAAGGGAATGGAGGGTTATGGTATGAGTGCAGGCAGGTGGGACTAAGGGAAAATAATTGTTCGGCACGGACTTGTAGGGCCGAGATGGCCTGTTTCCGTGCTGTAATTGTTATATGGTTATATGGTTATATGACAGTCTTTCTGTGAAAGATTTATTTCACACTTTATTGTTAATACTCTCAGGCTATTCCCTTAGGCTACCTGGAGGGTCAAAAGCTTTGGTATCTTCTAACACTATCCCACATTTTAGAGTTGCTTCCTTCTAACTTGCTATTCTTTCTGTTCCTCGTAATAATTTCTCCACAATTCAATTAATTTCTGTGCCTCTGTATTATCGCTGCACTACAATATAATCTGCTCAATGTATTTTAATCCCTTTTCTGTCTCTATGCCCCCTCGGAGCCACAATGCGTTCCCTATTTCTCTATTTAATGATCTGGAAAGGATTCTCAATCGATCGGCTTTTTGTGGAAATTCACTGCATATTTCTTGCAGAGGACTTTCTGAGTCAGCAGTCATATCTTTATTTGCATGGTTTCCCATTCTGTTGGATAAGGAAGCAATTCTAAACTACTCACACCTCGTAACAATTTCCCTTTCTAATTTCGAAATTAACAAAGCCGTTTCAGACAATTTTCAAATCAAAATGCTCCAAGAAACAACCAATCACATTCACATACGTTCTCGACTACCGTCTCCTATCCCCAATCTTATTCTGAACGCATGCAAATGAACTCTAAACACGTGAGCAAAATTGAACACAAAAAGGAAATTAGTCCACATCAGAAGTATACATAACCACACTTCAGCACAAATCAAAAACATTCACATTACAAATCATGCACTCCAAGAAAAATCCTCCTTGTGGCTCAATCAATCAGCGGGATGACTCCTCCCCTGATGCAATGATTGAAGGAGTACAACCCCTGATCGAACCACCCTGATTCAGATCTTCACAATACGATCCAAACAAATACAAATATCTAATTTAAGCACACTCTCATTTCAATTGTTTAAATCTGTAAACACTCGCAGAAGCAGCAACACAAATGACGGTCTGCGAACTTAACACGATCTAAATCTTAACTGTTAATTCTTACTATACTCTAAGTTTATTTACCTGAGAATATTTACAAAATCCAGATCCTATGACAATATGGAAAGCTAAATTTTCTCAATTTACAAAATGATTTCAAGCACCAGCGCACAATTCACGAATACTCGATCTCAACGCTGCATCAAGCTGTTATCACGCAGTGAACCTCTCCCTCTGATACCGAAGATTTTCCCCTTCCTAGTTTACTCTTTGCTGAGGGGTACTATTCCTTAAATGATTACTTTTTCTCCCGAATATTACTATCCTTCTGCTAAGTCTGGACTTCTATAGGGGGACAACTATCCCTCCTCACTAAGTTCGACAGAATTAGGGGTACCCTTCGCTTTTCGGATGACTATTCGACAAGTAAGGAGGCTCCCATCTCTCAGGTACTCTTCGCTATCAGGTACTAATCAACAATCGACCAGAGGGTTACTATTCATTGTTGATCAGCCGCTATTCGGAATCGATCACGGACATGCACCAACTTCGAAGTTCTATATACAGGAATTTGAATTCCACCTTACTGGCAGAACTTCAATATGAAATCCAGTATTTGAAAATTTGGTTTAGCAAATATAGACTCAAACTCGATCTCCTAATTTTAGTGCGTATCTCCCTTACTATGTGGATTCTCGAATCAAACTAAAATTGCCCAGTTGAATTCTTGAATGGACTGGAGTATTCCGGCCAATCTATACTCTGTCTGTCCAAGCCCGGTACCTTCTCGAGGCTCTTCGTCCGTCACTTCAGGGAGAGACTCAGATACCTACACACAGACACACCTCTCTGCTAAGCACTGAGGATCCAGCTCCTAGCCGCTTCGCGCTGTGAGTTATCGATGTCGTTTTCAGAGCGCACCTTTTCAATTTGCGCTCCCGGCAATGATCCAATCGAAGGCAAGACCTGTATTTTAATACCCCACCAATTCGGATACCAAGTCTAACCCTGGGCCATCCCTCACCCGATGATGCGCGTTTGGCTCTCGTTAAAGCTGCTGCAGTCTGCCAACTACGACTAAAGTTGAGGGCCTCTAACCGAGGAAAGGGCCTCTAACCCAACCCCAGCAGGGCCTCTAGCCACAGCCTGGTTTTATGGGCCTCCAACCCAATGGCATGCTAACCACTCCCCCGTGCTTGCTAGACTCTTTTCTAATGATCTCGATTAGACCCTTTCCCAAACCCACGAATGATCGATCCACTCCGACTCATGAAGTGCCAAAAATCAATGCGGAAACTGCACCGTGGGCCCGATTTCTGCATTTGCTATCGAAACAGCTAAACACCCTTGATCACAAACTTGTGTTTGGTGGTGTTTTGAGATCCCGGACAAGCCCCCAATGATAATTGCTCATTTCTAAGCTTCACCCCAGTCTAGTTTCAGTAAAAACACTGAATCAAGCACTTGAATCAACTAGATTTTATTTTTCCAAAAGCGTGTCACAGTTCAACTACTGTACCTATCCCACCGTGGGTTTGATCCTCGTGTCTCCCTGTTCAAGCCCTCTAGGCCTGGCTCAAACAGAGACACTCCAGAAGTTCACGCAGTCCCAAGCGGTCTCCCAGAGGATCGACGCTGAGCCTCATGGTAGCGGACATTTATATGTCCCGGGATCTCAAGGGGCCAAACCACATGGGGGTGGTCTCTTAATAACCCAATTACAGATATCGATTAACCTCATTACAGGCATTTCCCTAACCCAATAATACAACAGTGCATACATTGTATAAGAAAGAAAGCTCTCAAAGGAAGCAACCAAGAACAAGCATTGAAACATGTGCCCTGGGAATCAAAACATTTCTCCAAGTCTCAACAGTTCGACCAATCATCAATTAATAGGATGACCATCTTGCAACATTATGTTTACTGTTTTACAGTGCTTTTGCAGCGACCCAATAGAAATGATGCATTTAAGGTTAGTTTGCAAAACCACTATACATGTTATCAATTTAGGAGAAACATGGAGAACACCTAGACTCCTTACCATCCTGCATATCAGTCTGAGCCTAGACTGGCTGGCGCCAATCAAAGCCAGTAAAGTTCAGCTGACAAGGGTTAAGCAATTCTGACAAGTGCAGGGATCCTCCATTTTATGGTGTCTTAAATTTAGCCAATAACGACCAGAAGGACTGCTCTGTCAGTTCACTGTCCTTGTTACTGACAGTGGAGAACTTTTCCATGTATTACATTCATGGAGCGAAATAATGGGATTCAATTAAATTGTATTATTATCAAGATTAGCATTGTCATGGCCAGTCATACTGGAATTAAAAGGTTCAAAGTATGCAAAGCTCAACTTTCTTATTTACCACGGGTAAAAAAAGAAATCAAGCTATATATTTCTAAAATTGCTTTTCACCAAAACAATCTCAAAATAAAAAATCCTGCTTTCTTTCTGCATTATATCCTGCAATGTTGCACACAAAATGAAGATTCTTAAAAGTTTTTAATCATCAATCATTGGTCTTGTAGAAGTGATGGCATAATATTATTTTTTTAAATGAAAGTTTCTATTTAAATGGTAAGATTTCCCAATTATAGTATTCTACCAAGATGACGATGGGGCACCAAAAGGCAATAGTTCTTTAAGTATGCCTTGACTGTGATGTTGGCAGAGGGTTGATTAGGGTTGATTCGAATTTCCCCACCAGTGCATCAGATATACTATGTGATAAATGGTTTAACTCAAGGTCTCAGAAGTAACACAGAAACATAGAAAAAAGGTGCCGGAGGAGGCCATTCGACCCTTTGAGCCAGCACCGCCAGATAGTAGTCACTATCTACAAGTTTTAAGTAACAAAATAAATATTTACATCCAGTTAGCATCATTCCTGATCTGCGGATGTCTCAAAGTATCTTATGGCCAACAAGATCTTTTTAATGTAGTTAGACACAAAATGCTGAAGTAACTCAACGGGACAGGCAGCATCTCTGGAGAGAAGGAATGGGTGATGTTTCAGGTCGAGACCCTTCTTCAGACTGAGTGTCAGGGGAGAGGGAAGCTTGAGATATGGAAGGGTACAAAGAGAATGAAGGTCTGAAAATGACCAATCAAAGCAAACGATGAACAAAATGTGGAATGGCATTGTTGGCTGAGGGCAAGGGGACAACAAGACATACAAATATTAAAACTAGTTAGAGAACTAGGGTGGGGGAGAGAAGGAGAGAGAGAGGGAAAGCAAGGTTTACTCAAAGTCAGATAAATCAATTATGATATGCTTGGGTTGTAAACTGCCCAAGAAAAATGAGGTGTTTTTCCACCAATTTGCATTTGGCCTCACTCTGACAGTGGAGGAGACCCAGGACAGAAAGGTCAGCATGTGAATGGGAAGGAGAGTTAAAGTGTTAAGCAACTGGGAGATCACGTAGGCCTGGGCAGACTGGGCGACAGTGTTAACACTGTGTTATGATTGCACTGAAAGAAACAAGACAACAAACTGATAAGTAATGTACTCCTACAAACAACAACATGATAATGGTCTAGTGTTCATTTTTTTTTACTGGTGGTGATTAACTGACAAGTAATGTAGATCAGTAACAGTGAGATAGCAATATGAGAACTTTAACACTGTGGGGATTCTGCTTTCTCATTAGTCGTGCCTACTCATGGGTAATAGACATCATTGGGAAGTTAACATTTAATGCTTATCTCTAATGACTATGAAGTGTGATGAAGATACCGTCCTGAGATGCTGCAATATGTGTGGTGCCACAGCTCCTGCATTGCTGTTGTGGGAACTGCTTCAACAATGTGATCCTATAAGCACAGTGGAAAGAGACAATTATTTCCAAATGAGGATATTTATTTCCAACAATGAGTGTATCTGTAGGAAGGAACTGCAGATGCTGTTTTAAACTGAAGATAGACACAAAAAGCTGGAATAACTCAGAGGGACTGGCAGCATCTCTGGAGAGAAGGAATGTGTGACGTTTTGGGTCGAGACCATTCTTCAGACTGTATCTGCACAGGCACTGAAAACTGCTACATCCAAGTCCATGTGACACAGCCCACATCACTGTCATTCCATGAACCAACCTGAACTTTCACTGCAGTCGAACAGAGGCACAATATCACTGTAATTTGCCAACCAAAAGGGAACATCTAGTAACAATGTTTCTCTGTCACAGGATAAACCCAGACCTGTTTCACTGAAGAACACATGGATAGTTAGTTAGTTTGTAGTATTCAAGAGCCTGATAGTTGTTGGGTAGAAACTGTTTTTGAACAAGGTTGCCACAAGTTATTACTTCCAACATGAAGGAGTGAAATGAAAGCATGGCCAGGGTAGATTGGGATCTTGATAATGCTGGCTCTTTCGATGGTGGGGAGGTCTGTTCCCATAATGGACCAGGTGGTGTCCACAACATTTTGTAATATTTTTTCATTCATGGGCGTTCGAGGTACCTAATTAGACAAAAATGCTGGAGAAACTCAGCGGGTGAGGCAGCATCTATGGAGCGAAGGAAATAGGCGACGTTGAGTTTCTTCAGCATTTTTGTCTACCTTTGATTTTCCAGCATCTGCAGTTCCTTCTTAAACACAACAAAGTACCTAATTAGGTCATGATGCAGCCTGTAGAGGTTCAAAAGAGTATTTGTTGATGAAACAAATCTTCACAATCTTCTCAGGAAGTAATGATGGTGATGGACTTTCATTATGATTGCAACAATGTGCCGAGTCCAGCACAGATCTTCAGAGATATTCACACCCATGAACTTGAAGTTGTTGACTCTCTCCACCACCAACCTATCAACAACAACAGGTTCTTGGATCCACAGCTTCTTTCTTCTAAAGTCAGCTCCTTGATCTTACTAATGTTCAGAGCAAGGTTGTTGTTCTGGCACCATTCAAATAGACAATCAATCTCCCTCCTACGCTCTGACTAGTCATTACCCATAATTCATCTAACAACAGCAGTGTCATGGGCAAATTTAAAGATTACATTGGAACTATGTCTGGCTACACAGTCAGACAGATGTAATGAAACTAATTAGTGGAGCAAATTTGAGGAGTCCACACCTTCTTATACTAAATCCTTAATACCAAATGCTGACAGTAACTTCTGGCATGTTGAAGAAGGACAATGGATGTATCAGCTATAAGGCCATTGGCATCCCATCAAGGAACAGTATCACAGTCAGGCATTGCCTGCATTTCGCCAAAGTGCAACATCTATGGCTAAAGATGATGGAACTATTTCTGTAAATATTAAACATCCTGGAGTGATTGCTGCCAGTGGTATATAAAAAGAGGGAAGACACTAGTGAAGAGTTGATTTGGAAACAGCCACTTACGGCTGCGATTTTTGGACATCTTACTCAGAATCCCCTTCCTCTGCGGAGGACAAGAGTGTATTTCCCATCAATTAAAAATAAAAGAGTTATTAGTGTTTAAAAAAATGTTGAGATTTGCTCGCCATGCAAATGTCCGGAGGGACTATAAAAGCCGGTAGTGTGAAGGTGCCTCAGTTCTCTGCAAGATGGGGGAGAGGGAGAGGGAGAGGGAGAGGTCGCAATTCTCTGTGAACTGTGAATAACGTTGAACACATGTCTACTAAACTGTGAGTGGTTTTACTGAACTGTCAGTGGCCTTAATGTGGTTTGAAAATGTAGTTTGAAAATGCAAAAGTGTGTTTTGGTCTGAAATTGCTAAAGCTGTGTTGCCTTTGGTATTGAAAGTGCTAAAGCAAGCTGCCTTTGGTTTTGAAAGTGCTAAAGCGAGCTGCCTTGCCTTTTGTTTTGAAAGTGCTAAAGAAAGCTGTGTTGCCTTTGGTTTTGAAAGTGCTAAAGCGAGCTGCCTTGCCTTAGGTTTTGAAAGTGCTAAAGTGAGCTGCCTTGCCTTTGGTTTTGAAAGTGCTAAAGCGAGCTGCCTTGCCTTTGGTTTTGAAAGTGCTAAAGCGAGCTGCCTTGTCTTTGGTTTTGAAAATGCTAAAGCGAGCTGTCTTGCCTTTGGTTTTGAAAGTGATAAAGCAAGCTGTGTTGCCTTTGGTTTTGAAAGTGCTAAAGCAAGCTGCCTTGCCTTTCGTTTTGAAAGTGCTAAAGCGAGCTGCCTTGTCTTTGGTTTTGAAAATGCTAAAGCGAGCTGCCTTGCCTTTGGTTTTGAAAGTGCTAAAGCGAGCTGCCTTGCCTAATTAGAGCTGCCTTGCCTAATTAGAGCTGTCTAATAAGAGCTGTCTTGCCTTCTATATAATTAAAAGTCTAATCTAGACCACTTTCTGTTTGCGCTTTGTATTGATTTTAGAAAAAGCGCCACCATGTATGGCTGTGATTTTTGGCCATCTTACTCAGTCCACCTCCGCTCATCAGGTTCCAAGGATTTTTCCCATCGATGAAAAATAAAAGAGTTATTAGTGTTTAAAAAATGTTGAGATTCTCTCTCCAGTCAATCACGCCATGAAGGCTAAAACCCGGACGTGTGGGCGTGGCTCAGTCTATGCAAGATGGGGGAGAGAGAAGTCACAACTCGCTGTCTTTACTGGCCTTGCACCCAGCTTGAAATGGTATGAAACTGCACTTGAATTTGATTCCCTTGCACCCTGCTTGACATGGAATTTCATGGAATAGCCGTGAGTCAGCTGCGAGCCCACCAGCCGTGAGTGAGCGAGCTGCCAGCACAACAGGTTTGTGACTGAGCCGCCAGCCCAAGAATCCATCCGGCCCACAATGTCCATACTAGCCCTCTGGAAACCAGTCACTTCAGCGCACAACACCCACACTATTACTCCAGTAAGCACCTCCCCCCTCCCCCCCGAAGGCTTTGGGGGACCATCCCTCCCGTGTGATGTAGTCTAGTAGACAATAAGTGCAGGAGTAGGCCATTCAGCCCTTCGAGCCAGCACCGCCATTCAATGTGATCATGGTTGATCATCCCTAATCAGTACCCCTTTCCTGCCTTCTCCCCATATCCCCTGATTCCGCTATCTTTATGACCCTATCTAGCTGTCTCTTGAAAGTATCCAGAGAAATGGCCTCCACTGCCCTCGGAGGCAGAGAATTCCACAGACTCTCAACTCTCTGTGAGAAAAAGTGTTTCCTCGTCTTTGTTCTAAATGGCTTACCCCTTATTCTTAAACTGTGGCCCCTGGTTCTGGACTTGCCCAACATCGGGACCATGTTTCCTGCCTCTAGCGTGTCCAAACCCTTAATAATTGGATTCCTCTAGGGAGCTAGCATGGATGCATTGGGACAAGTGGCCTCCTCTGCTCAAAATTCCAGCATCTGCAGTCTATTCTGTCTCCATTGTGACCTTACAGGGTTACAGGGGGTTACAGGGTTTCCTTTATTGTCATTCAGACCGAAGTCTGAATGAAATTTCGTGCCTGCAGTCATACATACATACAATACAATAAAAAAACAGCAATAAACACATATTAACATCCACCACAGTGAGTCCACATAGCACCTTCTCACTGTGATGGAGGCAAAAGTCTTAGGGCTGCAGTCTCTTCCCTCCTCTTCTCTCTCTGCGCTGAGGCGATACCCCACCGGGCGATGTAGCAAACAGTCCCGCGGCTCAAACACCGCGGCCCCGGGGTGGTCGAAGCTGCCGTCCACCAGTCCTGCTGACACAGCCGCTGGCCCGCGGCCGAACCCCGGACTCAGGTCACCGCCGCCAGAACGCCGTCCCAGCCACTGGAGCACCGTTCCAGCCCCGAGCCAGATCGCCCTCACGTGAGTGCCGTTACTGTCTCAGCCTCGCGCCAGGCCGCCCCGACATGGGCGCCGCTCCTCCCTCGGGCTGGGCCGGGCAGCCCCGACATGGGCGTCGCTCATCCCTCGGGCCGGGCAGCCCCGACATGGGCGCTGCTCCTCCCTCGGGCCGGGCAGCCCCGACATGGGCGCCGCTCCTCCCTTGGGCTGGGCCGTCCAAACATGGGCGCCGCTCTTCCCTCGGGCTGGGAGCGCCGCACCTCCCCGAGCTCGGCCACTCCGACGGGAGCACCGTTCCTTCCTCGGACCAGGCCGCCCCCCGGGAGCATCACAGCCCCTCACGGAAGCCCTGTTCCAGCCCCGAGCCGGGCCGTCCTCACGAGAGCGAGCCCAGGGTGAGTCCTGGCGGGCTCTGCCTCCAGAGTCCCGAGGTCGCCAGCTCCGCCATTAGGCCTCAGCGCAGACGGAGGCAGAGAAGGGGAATACGACAAAAAAGTTGCATTCCCCTGCAGGGAGAGACAGCAAGCCCCGTTTCAACCTTATTTTATGTTATAATAATAATAATAATAAATTTTATATTTAATGGGCGCCTTTCATACAAAATCTCAAGGACACCTTACATAGTAATCGGAATAAAAACATATAATCGGAGTAAAACAAGTAATTAAAGACATCACAATGACACAAATTAAAAACAGAATTCAATCCAAAAACAGAAAATCAAAAACACAGTGTGAAGAGAGAGCAGCGGCAACCAATTCGTGCCAGCGTCCACTCTCTCTTCACGGCAGCCATCTTGGACACAGACCTACAAGACTTCAGTTAGACAAAAAAAAAAAATCATCCCCCCACAGTGGATAGTTATGGTAAGTAAGGTCAATTAACAATAGTAAATACACTTAATATTCCAAACTTTTGCAGGTAATGTCATGGAACAATACATACACTGCCATTAGCATTACACCTGCTAATGTTTCTCACACACAAGTCTTTCCACTAATGTGGAAGCAGGCTAATTTGATTAAAAAATAGTAATGTGCATGCAATTCCAAGCCTAGCCAAGAAGGGAAATTATTACCATTTAAATATTCTCTCAAGCATATCAGATATAGGCACTCCTGTGATCAACTGTCCTATTTTAACTATTGCCCGATATATAATGCAAATTATTATTTAATCCGGAAGTAATTGGAGCTAAATGCTACATGTGCTGAAAATAGGCACAAGGATTAATCGGCAGCCTTTGATTGCATTGTAGGCATTATGCCAAACTTCTGCTCCTTGATCTTGATAATGATTTCAGCAATTAGGCAGTGCTAATTGTGCTGTTGATTAGCTGGATGCATCAGAAACTCAATGGCAGTTAATGCCAGAAGCCTTTAAGGAGTGGCCAACATTAGTGAAAGCCAAATGTTGAAACAAAGAGCTGCAGATGATGGTTTATATCAAAGATAGACACAAAGTGCTGGAGTAACTCAGTGGATCAGACAGCATCTCTGGAGAAAACGAATGAAGAAGGGTCCAGACCTGAATTTTCACTCATCCTTTTTTTTTTTTCCAGTACAATACAATACAATACAATTCAATTTTATTGTCATTTGGACCCCTTGAGGTCCAAACGAAATGTCGTTTCTGCAGCCATACATTACAAACAAATAGACCCAAGACACAACATAATTTACATAAACATCCATCACATTGTTATGATGGAAGGCCAAAAAACCTTATCTCTCCACTGCACTCTCCCCCCCGATGTCAGAGTCAAAGTCAAAGCCCCCGGCGGGCGATGGCGAATTGTCCCGTGGCCATTAAAGCCACGCCGGGTGATGCAAGGCTTGGTGTTAGAGCCCCTGGCGCGCGCTCGCAAAGTCCCGCGGCCATTCCAAGCCGCGCGGGGCGATGATGTAAGGCCCCGCTCCAGGAGCTCTTCAACCCCGCAACTCGGGCGGGAGAAGTCGCCGTTGCGGGATCCCTGAAAAGCGGTCACCCAGCAGGGACCCGCGGGCTCCCGGTGCCGCCGTCCGCCAGACCCGCAGTTGCAGCCTCCGATCTCCGGAGGTCGGGCCGCAGCAGCGACCACCACAGCTCCACCCGCTCCGGACTCGGCCAGCTCCGCGACGGTGAGGTGAGTACTCGGCACCAGAGCCCCCGGTCTTCCTGTTGGAGGCCGCTCCTCATTGCAGCCCCAACGACAACGGAGACCCGACAAAGAAAAGGTCGGTTCTCCCGTGCAGGGAGAGATTTAAAAGTTACCCCCCCCCCCCACACCACCCCAACCACCCCACACACATACCCCAACAAAAAATAACAAAAACTACATAAAAACATAGACATAAAATAATAAAAACGCAGACGGACTGCAGAGGCGGTTTGACCCGCTGAGTTACTTTGTGTCTCTAAGCAGTGAAAGCCATTTGAACAACCTAAAGCTAGGCTTGCATCTCATCAAGAGGGTAACCATTTCACTTGGAATTGGTGTTGCCAGTCACTCAACTGGTGAGCAGTATTCCCTTTTCCAACAATCTGCAATTTTATTGTTACCACTTTGCTTTGGATTTCTAGTTTATTCAATTAACAAAAAAAATATTTTCCAGAGCTGCTGAAGAAAGATTTGAACGCTTATCTCCAAATTAATACTAGGCAAAAAACTTAATCACTTTGCAAATAATCCCATTATATCATGGAAGTGTAGAACTAAAAAGAGTAGTGGGGCACTTTACACTGCGATTTTGAAGGTATGCATTGTCTATTGCATAATGCTTTGGTATGAAAATATGCTACAGTGATGTTCCTTTTTATTCTCCCTGACAACATGAATTGGGTCAATATTGTAACAAAGTTAAGAATTTGTTATAATACAGCCTAGTTGCTGTAGCAACTGCTATAATGACTCACCATTTTGCAAAGGTTTATATTGTACTACTTGGATTCAAATAATTATTTTTACAATTGGCACCTTGCAATGACCTTTTATATATTAATACAGCCAGTGAAAAGTGAATTCTCCCCTCATTTGGCATAATCCTGGCCAAAAGCAACTTCTTCTGAAAATTAGTTTATGCAGCTCTAAATTTAAATTTTATCTTGGCCCTTGGAATTATAGGGTATGATGGTGGCATGCATGCTCTTCGATAAGACTCCTTCCTCTGTTATTTTCATAGATTTATTAAACCATTGCTGTACTTGACATATATTGATGTGAAGGATGCCTGACTGTTATTGGTAAACCCCTGAAGAGTGTCTGTAAATCATTGCTATGCTCTTGTCTCACCAAACAATGTCAAAGCACTAATATTTTGTTTAATATGTTTATGAGATGAACATTTAACATAAACATTATCAGAGTCAAAGTGACATGGCTATCTTGCTGATCACTTGCATAGAAGCCCTTTGACAAACAAGGTAAAAAGGCATTGCAACGTGTTTTGCTAACATCATTGTGCCTCTAACAATGTCACTGCTGTTAAAAGACTAGTTGGTGAGCCGGTTCCCACTGAGCAATTTCAAGAACGGATGATTGCAATGATCATTTTATTGTAGCAATTCAGGTGAGCAAAAATCAACTCAAATGTTAAAATTAACCCCTCAAACAATACTGCTGCAGTACACTTCAAAGTTTTGAACAATGCCGCTTTCTCTTGAAGGGAAACAAACTTTTAACATTTCTATCTCATTACAATGACCAGAGAAACAGATTATTAGCAGACACACAGTAATTGAATCAAAATAAATTAATAGAAGTAGGCAGGCTCAAAACTCTTGGCTAACTGGCATATATAACATTCATGGAAACAATCACTTGTGCTTCCTATCCAATTACCAGGCTTCAGTAAAAGCTGGAGGTCAAGAGAGCAGTGGGGAAAAAACCTTTTCCATCAGCATTGACAATCTTGGCATTCTATAGAGGCATCTCTAACAAGCAAGAGAGTCTTTATGGTAAAATGGCTTCCTGTTAGTTTAATTAAATAAAACCTCTCTGCTTTACCAGAAAAATTAAACTAATCCCCAAGAAAACTCTTAAGCTACTGATGATTTTAACATTTTTGTTAAAATCATCAGACTGCAGAAATAAATGTAAAATAAACACTCAATTCACTTCAGAATAATTGATTGATTCAGCTAGTCACTTCCACATTGCTTTGGCTGTGCATTGATGAAATTGTGCCAGCATCACTCTGGAGACACAATTGTGTTTCGGAGTCAAATAATGTGAGATCCCATGCAGGAACTATTCTCATAAACCAAGTGCATTTTGCTGCAGTCTAGTGTGAGAGTAGGTTTCCAAAGAATATTGCTTCATCCTTTAGGCCTGCTTAAAATTAAAACTGTTGTAGTGTACTGTGGATTCTTCTCTGCCAGTCGAGTAGTGAATCGAGTAGGGAGAACAAACATTTATTGTGGCAATCTTACTGAAGCTGAAGCATGGAGGCAAACAATGTTGTATGAGGTTCTTGGGCAAAATATTCTTACTCTTTAGGCAGTCCCTTGTGATTGTAGATTACATGCTCCTACACTGGTTTTGTTGGTGCTGATGTGAACTATAAAGGCCAATATGGGAACTGCCAATACTTCCCGAAAAGCCTAGAGATGTCTAATGAGGTGTGTGGGTAGTGTGTGAGGTTGTATTATGTTTCTACTGTCTATACAGGGTTAACCAGAATTAACGGCTCAGGAAGGGATAGGGGAGTATGGCCGTGAAATAGGAATCAATTTGAAAGGTGAGGGGAGTAATGGATTAAAAGTATTATATATGAATACACAAATAAATAAAGTGGATGAGCTTGAGGCTCAGTTTGAAATTGATAAGTATGATGTTGTGGGAATTACAGAGAAATGGCTGCAAGAGGGCCAGGCTGAGAACCGAATATTCAAGTGAATCATCGAAAATACAGACAGGTGGGCAGAGGAGGTGGGATAGCTCTGTTGGTGAGGAATAAAATTCAGTCCCTTGCGAGGGGTGACATAGACTATGTAGATGTAGAGTCAGTATGGATAGAACTGAGGAATTGTAAGGGTAGAAAGACCCTGATTGGAGCTATCTACTGGCCCTCAAACAGTAGCCTGGATATAGGATGCAAGTTGAATCAAGAATTAAAATTGGCATGTCGCAAAGGTAATGCTACGGTTGTTCTGGGAGATTTCAACATGCAGGTAGACTTGGAAAATCAGGTTGGTACTGGACCCCAAGAAAGGGAGTTTGTGGAGTGCCTCTGAGATGGATTCTTAGAGCAGCTTGTATTGGAGCCTACCAGGGAGAAGGTAATTTTGGATTTAGTGTTGTGTAATGAACTGGATTTGATAAGGGAACTCGAGCCATTAGGAGGTGGTGACCATAATATGATCAGTTTTAATCTACAATTTGAGAGCGCGAAGGGAAAATCAGAAGTGTCAGTTTTACAGTTGAACAAATGGGACTATGGAGCCATGAGGGAGGAGCTGGAAAGACACCATGGCAGGGACGACAGCGGAACAACAATGGCAGTTATTTCTGGGAATACTACAGAAGATGAAGGATCAGTTCATTCCAAAGAGTAAGTAAGATTCTAAGTGGAGTAAGGGGTGACCGTGACTGACAAGGGAAGTCAAGGACAGTATAAAAATAAAAGAGAAGTATAACATAGCAAAGATGAGTGGGAAGCTAGAGGATTGGGAAATTTTAAAGAGCAACAGAAGATAAGTAAAAAGGCAATTCGGGGAGAAAAGATGAGGTACGAAGGTAATCTAGCCAAGAATATAAAGGAGGATAGTAAAAGCTTCTTTAGGTATGTGAAGAGGAAAAAATTAGTAAAGACCAAAGTTGGACCCTTGAAGACAGAAACAGGTGAAATTATTATGGGGAACAAGGAAATGCCAGATGAGTTGAACAGGTACTTTGGATCTGTCTTCACTAAGGAAGACAGATGCAATCTCCCTGATCTACTTGTGGCCAGAGGATTTCGGGTGACAGAGGAACTGAAGGAAATTCACATTAGGCAGGAAATGGTGTTGGGTAGACTGATGGGACTGAAGGCTGATAAATTCCCAGGGCCTGATGGTCTGCAAACCAGGGTACTCAAGAAAGAGGCTCTAGAAATCGTGGATGCATTGGTCACCGTTTTCCAATGTTCTATAGATTCAGGATCAGTTCCTGTGGATTGGAGGTTAGCTAAAGTTATCTCACTTTTTCAGATAGCTGGGAGAGAGAAAACAGGGAATTATAGACCAGTTATCCTGACATCAGTGGTGGGGAAGCTGATGGAATCAATTATAAAAGATGAAATGGCAGTAACTGGATCGGTCCGAGTCATTTGGATAGCAGTAACAGGATCAGTCTGCATCAGCATGGATTTATGAAGGGGAAATCATGCGTGACTAATCTTCTGGAATTTTTTGAGGATGTAGCTAGGCAAATGGACAAGCGAGAGCCAGTGAATGTAGTGTACCTGGTCTTTCAGAAAGCATTTGATAAGGTCGAACATAGGAGATTAGTGGGCAAAGTTGAAACACATGGTATTGGGGATAGGGTACTGACATGGATAGAAAATTGGTTGGCAGACAGGAAACAAAGAGTTGGGATTAACGGGTCCCTTTCAGAATGGCAGGCAGTGATTAGTGGGTAAACGCAAGGCTCAGTGCTGGGACTGCTTTAGTAGGCCCCACTAGGTCATGACTGACTATGGGTGATGCGTCCTGGTCGGATGCAAGCCTGGGCGATGTCATAGGGAGGATATGCTGTTGCCCATGCAGCATGTCCCCCCTTTCCACGTCGCTGATTGATCCAAATGAACAGCAAGGTCGTTACAGTTTGGTACCAGCGCCGTCGCAGGAGCTGCCAGAGTGAGGTTGTAGACGACAATGACAAACTGCCTTAGGGGCTCCGACTCTGGATTTTCTTGAGGTTTACTCCTGTAGCCTTTTCCATGACTGGATATGGCCACAAGGCAGTGGAGGTTTTAAATCAGAGTTTTCCCTCTCCTAGATTGCCTTCCCAGGCTGACGAGCCCCATCTGCCTGAGACTCGTGGGGGCGGGAGCGTCTACCTTCCCGTGCAGGTCTACAGCACCTGCCCACTGCCCAGACTGGGACTGCAGCTATTTACAATATACGTTAATGAATTAGATGAAGAGATTAAAAGTAACATTAGCAAATTTGCAGATGACACAAAGCCGCATGGCAGTGTAAACTGTGAGAAGGGTGCCATGAGGATGCAGGATGACTTGGACAGGTTGGGTGAGTGGGAAGATGCAGTTTAATGTGGATAAATGTGAGGTTATCCACTTTGGTGGCAAATATAGGAAGGCAGATTATTATTTGAATGGTGTCAAGTTGTGAAAAGGGGAAGTACAACTAGATCTGGGTATCCTTGTTCATCAGTTACTGAAAGTAAGCATGCAGGTACAGCAGGCAGTGAAGAAAGTGAATGGCATGTTGGCCTTCATAACAAGAGAAGTTGAGTATAGGAGTACAGAGGTCCTTCTCCAGTTGTACAGGGCCCTAGTGAGATCCCACCTGGAATATTTTGTGCATTTTTGGTCATCAGGTAATGCAGTGTAGGTTCAGGAGGTTAATTCCAGGGAGGCGGGACTTCTTATCGAGTCCACGCACAAGAGTAGAAGTTGTTAAGCCAGAGCTGAACACAGTTCTCGGCATCTTCATACAATGGTGTTTGTCTTGTCACTTCTTGTGCATGGTGGTGGAAAGATTGGTGGAAACAGGGCCTCAACGTGATCGCTCTTTCCTTAACCCTGGGAGCAGGGCCAGCCTTAAGCCAATTGGACCAATTACTCCCATTTGGGCCCCGCGCTAGAGTAATCTACTCTCGGCTCGTCAAGTACACACAATAACACATTGCAATATATATGTAACACAATTTGCAGGGGAAATTATTAGCGTGGATCGATGTGTCGATACCTATGAGGTGGGCAATGGGGATGGATGGATTTCCTGTTGCCTGCCGGGCGGCTTGAGACCTCCCTCGTGTGGCTGCGCGTGATATTCGCTTGCGATCGGGAGAGTGCAAGGGACATGGTTAGACGTTGGCAGCGTGGCACCGTGGCCATACTGCCGGCTGCTGCGTGTAATTAACCCAAACGTCCGGGAGAGCGGTGGTTTGCAATGGGATGCATTTGCCGGTATCTATGGGGCGGCGGGAGCCTTCTTTCGGGTGACTTTGTGGCGCAGCAGTAGAAGCGAATGCAGCGGCGGAGACCCAGGTTCGATCCTGACTATCGGTGCTGTCTGTACGGAGTTTGTACATTCTCCCCGTTAACTCAGTTATGTTGCAATGATGTTTTGAGTACAGACACCACATCTATATGTGGAAAACATGACTCAACGTTCAATATATGTCTGGATTTGGATTTTATATTTGGTTCAAGCAGGGTTCAAGGGCACCAAATTTGGGAGGGAAACCAAGTAGTTAAATCCTAAAATCCGTGGTTTTATAGCAAGTCTTCCACTCTAAAAGGTCTGCAGTAATCAAAGCCCGAAAGGGTTTGGATGGGGCTGAAGCCCAAAATATAATGCCTGGACTGTTTTTTTGCCAATGGTTATTAGTTTTCCAGGATCTAGTTAATTAAATTTGTTTTGTTTTTCATTTCACAGTGGTATTGTAACTATGTACTTTTCAGAGGTGATCTACACATTTTGTTTGGTACTTGTAGGCTTACATGTATGCAATTTTATATTAAAGCTAGACTAAGTGGGACCAGTTGGGTCCCAGCATCACACGGGAGGGCTGGTCCCCAACGCAATATTCCACCTCTCCACCAATTCCAATATTGGTGGCCAGTGGGGGGCACTTTCTGGAGCACTAGTATGGGGGTTGTGCGCTGAATGGACCAGTTTCCAGAGGGCTAGTATGGATATTTTGGGCCGAATGGATACTTGGGCTGGCGGCTCAGTCACTCAAGGCTGGTGGACTCGCAGTTGACTCACGGCTATTCCTTGAAATACCATTTCAAGCTGGGTGCAAGGGCACCAAATTTAAGTGCAGTTTCATACCATTTCAAGCTGGGTGCAAGGCCACTAAAGACAGCGTGTCGTGACCTCTCCCTCCCTCATCTTGCAGAGACTGAGCCACACATGCCCACACTTCGGGGTTTTATAGTCCCTCCCCCCCCCCCCACCGGAAGGGGCGTGGCCTTCATGGCGTGCTTGATTGGAGAGAGAATCTTAACTCGGCACGCGATGAGCGGAGAGTGACTCTTCGTAAGATGGCCAAAAATCACAGCCGTACGTTGTAGCGCTTTTTCTAAAATCAATATAAAGTGCAAACAGGAAGTGGTCAAGATTAGACTTTTAATTATATAGAAGGCAAGGCAGCTCTTATAAGGCAAGACAGCTCTTATAAGGCAAGGCAGCTCTTATAAGGCAAGGCAGCTCTTATTAGGCAAGGCAGCTCTTATTAGGCAAGGCAGCTCTAATTAAGCACTTTCAAAACCAAAGGCAAGGCAGCTCGCTTTAGCACTTTCAAAAACGAAGGCAAGCCAGCTCGCTTTAACACTTTCAAAACCAAAGGCAAGGCAGCTCACTTTAGCACTTTCAAAACCAAAGGCAAGGCAGCTCGCTTTAACACTTTCAAAACCAAAGGCAAGGCAGCTCGCTTTAGCACTTTCAAAACCAAGGGCAAGGCAGCTCGCTTTAGCACTTTCAAAACCAAGGGCAAGGCAGTTCGCTTTAGCACTTTCAAAACCAAGGGCAAGGCAGGTCGCTTTAGCACTTTCAAAACCAAAGGCAACACAGGTCGCTTTAGCACTTTCAAAACCAAAGGCAACGCAGCTCACTTTAGCACTTTCAAAACCAAAGGCAGCGCAGCTCGCTTTAGCACGTTCAAATCAAAAACACACTTTTACATTTTCAAATGACATTATCAAATCCGCATTACTGACAGGTCAGTAAAACCATTCACAGTTTAGTAGACATGTCTTCAGTGTTTTTCACAGCTCAGACTGAGAATTACGACCTTTCGCTCCCCCATCTTGCAGAGAACTGAGGCATCTCCGGATGGGGCGTGGCCTTCAGGAGAGAGAATCTCAACATTTTTTAAACACTGCTAACTCTTATTTTTCATCGATGGGAATAATCCTCTTGTCCTGCACAGCGGAGGGGGACTGAGGACAAGAGGACAGCGGAGTAAGATGGCCAAAAATCACAGCCGTAAGTGGCAGCGTTTTTTCTAAAATCAATATAAAGAACAATGGAAGTGGTCAAAATCAGACTTTTAGTAATATATACATTATCAATTAGGAGGAAATTAGGAGAACACCTGGATCTTTCACTATCCTGCATATCTATCTGAGGCTTAGCCTCAGACTGGTCGGTGCTTTCCACAGCCTGCAATTTTCCACTGACAAAGGTTAAGCAATTCTGACAAATGCAGGAATTCTCCATTTTATATTGTCTTTGATTTGGTTAATATTAACAATATAAGGTGGTCCTTTGTGTTTTCCTAATTAGCTTCTTGTGACATTTTATTTTAAATTATTGAAGATCTTTAGTGGTGTGCTGACCAGGAATGGAACAATGAAATTCTTACTTATGTCAGTAAAGCTGCAGCAAGTTATAATTCATCAAACCGTTGTTAGTGAATCAAACAATTAAATACACTTACGTTTTGAGTTTCGGCCTAGATTTCTGTGCTCTGGATTGTTGAAGAAATTTGAATCTAAAAAAAAATTCAGATTTAGATTTATGAGTGTTACCAACTGTGCAACAGTGACAAGGGATAAGTACAAAATGCCCTTAATTATCTTGGAAGATGAGAAAGGTAAAAAACTAAAGCCAACAGACTTGTGCCTCAGTCAGTTTAATAATTATCGTTGCTTTCAATGGGAAAGGATTGGAGAAAGTAAGAACAATGATGGCAGTTTTGACCAAAAGGAGAGGAGTTAACATTAGAGATACAGTCCACAAGTACTCCAGTGGAAAGTGTAAAAAGATTCACACTAGAGATAGTCCATGAACAACTTGGACTAGAACAAATGGAGAAAGGAGGCTTTGGTAGAGAATGTTGCATCTTTGATCTGTCTATTTTAGTGATCTCAAAGAAAGATCAATGAGCTGACAAAAGTGTCAAGGTAAGATATCGGATTGACATTCCTTCTTTGCAGCGTCTTTGTGCATGTCATCCTTCATCAGCTTCAATCTGCCCTCAGACTCCATGCATCCAAAAGACAATGGAATAGGCTCTATCTAATTAGAGAGAAGTTTGAAAACCCACTGATCAGAATTGCAGTCATGGATATTCTGGAGCGTCTGTCATCCGTTACTTTCCAAATGTATGCCTTGAACTATGCATACTCTGATGTCTTCAGCTATCTTGTGCACACTGTGCCACACATAAGGAAATCGCTCTAATTTGTTCCATCTAACCTTCTCTCATGTTTAGTTTAGTTATAGTGCGTGAACAGGCCTTTCAGCCCACCAAGTCCGCGTCAACCAACAATCTCCATACACTAGCACTATCCTACACACTAGGAACAATTTACAATCTTTAATTAAGCCAATTAACTTACAAATCTGCACATCTTTGGAGTGTGGGAGGCAACTGGAGCACCCAGGGAAAACAGGAGGAATGTACAAACTCCATACAGACAGTACCCATTGTCAGGATCGAACCTGAGTCTCTAGCACTGTAAGGCAGCAATTCTATCACTGTGCCACAGCCCCTCTATTATTGTAAAATATTAAAATATGACAATAGCCTTCTCTGCAACTCTAATCAGTCCTTATTTCTTGTTCAGAACACAACACAACTTAACCATCACCATGTTCTGTGCAATGTGACAAAAGACATATAAGAGGATTAGTTCTGATATTCTTGGGGAATCATTGTAGACCTTGTTGGAAGCCTGCAAATTGGTTGTTGGAAGCCTGCAAACTGATGAAATTTTTCATATCATCAGCCCTTGAGGATCAATTTAACTTTGTCTACATTTATTTGTGAATTGTTCTTAGCAGATAAAGATGGAAGCCGATCTTGTTGGAGGCCACTGTTGGATTGGCACCAAAGATAAGAACATCTTCACTTTGGTCACTGCAAGGCTGTACCATATGTTGATGAATTCTGCTAGATCATGAAAAGAACGCGTTGCCAAGTGGAAACAGTATTGCACTGGGACTAATTAGATTTAAGGGATATAAAAATCACTGCAATTCAGTGATATTCAGGCAATCAGTGGGGAAGATAACTTGGCTGGTTTCTTGTTAAAATGATAAGCTTTGTCAAAATAACAAGAGGATTGATGTTTGAGTGCCATGAAGGCTTGCTGACAATCATAACATATTTCCATGTACAGCATTTATGAAGGAATTAATAGCTTGAATGCAAAGGGATATACTTGCAAATACCTCCTGGATTAGTGACTGTGTCCCGTGCTATCAGATGTTTACTTATATTATTATAATCTTACCATAATAATTGTAAGTGTGGACCATTGATACAATCTGTAATAGCATGAATGCATCATCAACAATCTTAAGCAAGAATTCTTTTTTTAATTCAGAGTCTGTGTTTGAATCCTGAAAGTTAATGGACTGACTGACACCAGACACCCTATAGTTTTGTCATCTGAATATTGACAGGTTTGGAAAAGACAATGAAATTGTTCTTGATTTAGTCACAAGCTATTTCAAGGAGAAGTCGCCTCTTAGGGCTAAGGGAATCAAGGGAAAAAGCCAGAATGGGGTACTGATTTTGGATGATCAGCCATGATCATATTGAATGTGGGTGCTGGCTCGATGGGCTGAATGCCCTACTCCTGCACCTATTTTCTATGTTTCTGTTGGAAAGTTGGATTGGGGTTGTCAGTATATGAAACTATATTTTTTTCCTTGATGTCCCCTCTGTGAAAATGCATCATTAAAAGATATCTGCAGCTTGGATTTGGCATCAGCCCTCAACTAATCAAAGTTGAAAGCTGTTAACCATATGTTGCCTTGATGTTGTTACTGGGCACGTTTAGTTTTTCCAGGCATGCTGTCTTTTGAATTGAATAACGATATGTTTTGAAAGTGATTTTAAAAGTGTGAACGATTTGTAAGGCCGGGACACAATTTTTCCTAAAATGTTCGCAAACATTTGAGCTCCAAACGTTTTACATTGATCAATGTTTTTGGGGTTTTACGGTGGGACAATTTTTTTTCCCCATAGGTTCTTTTTTACTTTGAACATACATTGTTGGATGAAATTTTGAACAGAATTTAAAGAATGCAACTCTTACTGCATACACGATCATGTTTTCCATTAATAAGCATTTCTTAACATCAGAATAGCAATACGAGATGTTAGAGATAATATGTAGCCTTAAAGACATGATCTGATTTAAAATTAGTTGAGCTTTAAAACGTATTTTGTATCAGTTTGAATACTATTAATAAGTATCCTCATCTTTCACACAGTCTAAATTAAAATGTATTCTCCCTAACACGTAATCACTTAGAAAACATGTAAATTCCACACAAATAGCATTGGAGGTCAATTTCAAGGAATCATTGGAACTGTGGGGCAGCAACAAAGTCTAGGTTGGGATGGGAGATTGCAACTTTCACGTGGTCCGCCCTGTTTCGATGAATGCAATAAACCTGGTGTGCACAATCAAATAAGATCAAATAGTACAAGTTGTCCTACAACTTTAGGCTGTGCACGCCATAAGCAAGCAAGAAGAAGAAAGTCTAGGTTGAGCTTTGAACATTACCCTTGCAATGGTTTAATCACAATTGTCACTAATAAACCACCTCAAGTGGATGCTTAGAAGGTTGCATCAACCAAAGAAAAGGGTTGTCAAAAAAAAGACACAAATTGCTGGAGTAACTCAGCAGGTCAAGCAGCATCTCTGGAGGACATGCTCTTGCTTCCCCTGCTCCAGATGGAAGAAGGATAGAGTTTCCCTGCTCCTTGTTTTTCATCCCACAAGCCTCCGCATCCATCATATCATTCCCCAATATTTCCATCACCAGTCACGTCTTCCCATTCCCATCTCTTTCCACCTTCCGCAGAGACAGCATCCACCACAACTCCTTGGTTCACTCATTCCTTCTCACCCAAACCATCCCCTCCCAGATACTTCCCCCTGCAACTGCTGGAGATTTAACATCTGTCCCTAAATACCTTCCCTCACCTCCCCTCATCTCCAACCAGGAACCACAGCATTCCTTCCAGATGAGACCAGGGTCACATGCACCTCGCCTAACCTCGTCTACTGCATCCAGTGTTCCCATATGGTCTCCTATTCAGATGCAAGACCAAGCATAGACTCGGTGACCATTTTGCCGAATAATTGCACTCTGCCCGCCAATGCCTACTGCATCTACCGGTTGCTCACCATTTTAACTCCTCGTCCAATTCCCATACCTAACTTTTTGTCCTGGGACAGCTCCAATGCCAGAGTGTTACCACATGCAAACTGGCCAAACAACATCTCCTGGTCCCCTTGGGTAGTTTACATCCAATGAACATTTAATTCTCCAATTTTAGGTAACTACCAAAGCCTCGCGCATCCTACACCACCATCTTTTTTCTCCCCCACCCCTTGTCTCCCCTGTGCCCCTGCTGGACTTGCACATACCTCTCCCCTTTCCCCTCATCCTCCTATATTCCATCCTCTAGCTTCACAATTCACAACCTTTCAATCCATTTGTCTCACATCTTCTGTCTTTTCATCTCTGGCCTTTTCCACCCATCTGCCTATCAACACCCCCCCCCCCCCCCCCCCCCCCCCCCCCACCCCCTCCCCTCCCCATCACCTGTATCCACCCATTACTTGACAGGCTTTGTCCTGTCTCTCCTACTTTCCAGGTTTCTCCCCACCCCCTCCCCCCACAATCAGTCCGAAGAAGTGTCGCAACCCGAAATATCACCTATCCATGTTCTCCAGAGATGCTGCCTGATCCATTGAGTTACTCCAGAACTTTGTGTCTTTTTTTGTAAACCAGCATCGGCAGTTTATTGCTTCCACAAGATGGTTGAGAAAAAGTTTTAAGTATGGATGATGAAATATCATGTTCGGGAAGGACTGGGAGACAATAGGTGTGCATGTGGGGCGAAAAAACAGCTATTTGGGAGCCAAGAGGGTGGTTCATTTATACTGAGGCAAGTAATCATTAGACATTATCATGATATAAGGGATCCACATGGAAATATGGCAAGCTCACAATTGACGGGCATGTTTGCTGATGTAAAACAAATGTCTAAAATAATTGGTTGCTTCCTTCATGAACAAGTGATAGGGAAATCACTGCACCTCTTTGATGGAAATAATATGAAAGGATTTATTCATGTATTAACCCAAGTAAAACAAAAACTGAAATTGTCTCACACTTGGACAGTCTTATGGCAAATAAGAAAATCATAAGGGAAGTGCCATGTTGTACAATATTTGACTATTTGACTAAGTAATTATCAATGGGATATGGATGGTAGCAGAATTATCACTTATTACATACAAGGGATAATAATAGTTTTGTAGCCTCCACATGTAAATAAAATTAGGAAAAGGCAACACATTGAAATAGTCAACCCCAAATATATGACAGGATCAGCAAAGAATCCATACTGTTTCCAGTGGCTGGTGTCACATCATGCTAAACACCATGATATACTGCCAATAATTGTGAATTTGACCAGGACAGGATGCTTACGCTAAGATAAATTTGAGATTGCTGACTTTACCAATGAATAATGTAGGAATTGCTGAAAGGAGGTAGGAAATGGACCAGTATATGTCTTGAAGAATTAGAACTGGATAAGTTATCCCCATTGGACCTATAGAAGTTAAGAACTTATATTCAATTAAAAATAGGACCAAGGGGAACATACCTGAAAATGACAGACTAAAAAAAAAATGTGTTTCTTTAACATGTGCAGCTTCATGACTAATGTTTCTTAATTTGGTTAGTTTTGAGAAAAGAACACAGAAAACATATAAAATACAAACCCATAAGAAAAGAAAATATTTGCAAACGTGTAATTATAGAAGGAATAAATAATGATACTCATTGGCAGGCTGTGGTTATATTCTTGGGAATATGTGCTAAAAATTGAAAGTATATTAACAAAGAAGAAAAGAAATGCCCCCTCAATTGAAGAAATACACAGTGGTATGGAATTAGGATTGTGGAACAGGTATGGGGAAACTTAGTTCATCTTAGAGAGAAAGTTCCCTTGTGGGTAAGTTATTTAATGTCCACTTAAAAGCTTATTGCAACTATTTGTAAAGTCAGGGGTTTGGAACAAACGTACCAAAAAAACATGCGCCATTGGGCAAAATCAGTACAAAATATTTGCTTGAGTGCTACATATTATTCCATCCTGATATTAATATGACAGCAAATCCATTATTACATGGAGAAAACATGGTGATCCATCAGATAGTTCATTTAATAGAGTATGGCAATTCCTCTTAAGGTACCTTTGGTAGATGGTAACATAGAGGTGGCACATCTAACTAGATGCGTTTGTCCAGCTGAAGTAATTTGGTGAACATGCATATAGATTGGATTACTATGTAATGGAAGGCAATACATCGTGAAGGTATCTGTGGGACGTGTTTATTTTTCTGGTAAAATCTGCCAACAAAGAATATGGTGTACAGAATGGCATTACCAACCCATGGGGATATGTCACATTGAGGAGAAACTATATGTCTCCATTATAATCATACCTATAAAACGCAGGCAGTAGATTCTGATATATATTTTCATAGGAAGATAGTGTTTGTTCCAAAAGTTGAGCTAAAGGGGCATCCACACTGTATTTGACTTGGTTGGACCCTGACATTTCCCCTGTGGCAGAATACTTGGTAGAGTTGACAGACACATTAAACAGCCCTAGCTGTGCAATTATATCCTCGTAGGTCATATGTGAGTAGATTTAAGCCATTCGGCCCACCGTCTACCCTGTCATTCAATCATGGCTGATCTATCTCTCCCTCCTTACCTCATTCTCCTGCCTTCTCCCCATAACCTCTGACACCTGTACTAATCAATAATCTATCTCTGCCTTAAAAATATTCACTGACTTGGCCTCTACAGCTATCTGTGGCAAAGATTTCCACAGATTCACCACCCTCTGACTAAAGACACCACCCTCTGAGTAAAGAAAAACCTCTGTTTTAATGATGTGCTGAGCCAGAAATGTAGAGAGGATATATTCAAGGTAGAGAATAACTGGTCATGGAATATTGTTAGAAATATCAAGGTTCAACATACATATGAATTATTTATTATTTGTGTTAAAGCTGTAACTGGCAATTGTCATCCAAATGCTGACCATAATTTGCCATGCCAAGTGGTGGTGCAAGCAGTAATGCTAGTAGGTTTCCTATTGGGAGATGCATAGGGAAGAAGTGGGCAATCTTGTCAGAGAATAAATGTCACTGATGCTAGATTTGGATGTATAGCCTCTCAAAGGCAGATTGTAAAACTTACTCGAGAGTTTTCAAAATGGTTTGATATAATTTCTAGATGATGCATGGTTTTTTTGTACTTGTCAGTAAAAACTGACTGCTTTACATTGTGAGTTGTTCCTGGCAGATATGGATGTGAACTGGCTTGATGGAGTTAAATAGTTTCTGAACACAAGAACATCTTCAGTTTTGATTTTGCAGTGGTGTGTGCTGATGGGATGTTAAATCACAATAGGATTTCAACCATAGATTTAGCAGTGGAAAAAAATATATATATTGGGATTGTTACGGCAAAGCAACATTCAGGGCTGATCAGTCATGTAAACTTGCTTGGCTGTCAGTTAGAGTCGGGATCTTGTCACAATCCAAACTAAGCATTCTACTGTGATCCAAAGGTATGACTACTTGTTTAAGTGTATAATGTAAGGTAAGTTGCAATGGAATTAATAGCTCCACTTTAAAGTAAAGTAGCAATTTTTTTTGCAGGCGCGCAGGTACAGTAAGTAGGTATGTGACATAACTTACCTTCAGCGGCGCTGCAGTTCTGTCACTGGCCATGTGAGCTACTTTGGCGACTTGGGGTGCCGGAGGGCGGGGTTAAAATGCGGTTTTCTACCACCTGTCCTGGATATATTTTCTCGGGGAGCTAGCTAACGATGAAGTTTTGTTCTGACGGCCGTTCTGTGAATTTTATTTTATTTTTTAATCGCTGGACCACTTCAGCGCTGGAGTAAACTTAAAACGCCACTACTAATGCCGTGAACGCCGACAACGGGAAGGATTTCAGGTATGGGACAGCTAAAGGAAAGCCGTTTATTTTACATATAAACGTGCATCTTAGGATGACCTTAATCCACATTTTACGTTGCGAAAAGGTGATTTAGGCCCCATCCAAACCGGCAGTGTTTTTCCTGCCGATATGGGGTATAAATTCACTGCAACCGCAACGTTCCAAACGATCGCGTTGCACAAAATCCCACTCGCAAGATGATTAAAATGGCCATTTATTTACAGGAATCAAACACTAAATTCCTTCCATTTGGCCTATAAATTCATGACAATGAGATTTAAAAATCATGTTATATTGTGAATTCTTGTGTGAATGTTATTTGGACACTTGGGCTATTTAAAAATGTTAATCTTTTCTTAAGAAATGGATAGATGTTTAGATCTAGTAATTCACTTTCATATCTTCAGTATTAAAAAAGTTATGGCCATTTTCATGCCTGGAATTTAGCATCTTGTTCCCTATTGCTTTTCTATTGACTTAACACAAAAGCTGTGATCGAGGACAGTCAAAAGCCCATAACTTTCTTAAAAATTAAGAGAACTGAAAGAAATGTTCAGTTATTTTACATTGAAGCATTCTGAAACAATCTTACTTGGATGACCTGAAATTAAAGCATATAATAAGTTAGTTATTAGCCAGCAGTCGCTCCCCTGCCAGCCGTCGCTCCCCCGCCAGCCGTCGCTCCCCCGCCAGCCGTCGCTCCCCCGCCAGCCGTCGCTCCCCTGCCAGCCGTCGCTCCCCCGCCAGCCGTCGCTCCCTCAGCAGCTGCTGCAGGAGCTGCGAGTGTAGCAGCCCCCGCATCACCGACAGCCCCTGGAGTGGGGAGAGGGCAGGCCCACCCATTACTTACAAAATTATATAGGGGTTGGACAGGCTAGATGCAGGAAGATTGTTCCCAATGTTGGGGAAGTCCAGAACAAGGGGTCACAGTTTAAGGATGAGGGGGAAATCTTTTAGGACCGAGATGAGGAAAACATTTTTCACACAGAGAGTGGTGAATCTGGAATTCTCTGCCACAGAAAGTCGTTGAGGCCGGTTCATTGGCTATATTCAAGAGTTAGATGTGGCCATTGTGGCTAAAGGCATCAGGGAGTATGGTGAGAAGGCAGGTACAGGATACTGAGTTGGATGATCAGCCATAATCATATTGAACAGCGGTGCAGGCTCGAAGGGCCGAATGGCCTACTCCTGCACCTATTTTCTATGTTTCTATGTTTCTCCCCCCCGCCCCCCCCCCCCGCCCCCCCCCCCCCCCCCCCCCCCGCCGCAGCTCAAGGAATAGCCACCTGAGAGGGAGGGTCTACCTGGGGCAGCTGCCCGAAGACGTCTTTCTGCTCATCACTGGCGCAGACTTCAAAGATCCCCTGCCTGCCGGACGCTCCCCGCCTGAACCTGTTCCCATCCCTGGCAACAGTACACTCCCACCGGCCCCCCGCCTAAAGCCATCATCGTCCCCAGATGCAGGATGTCCCCCCCACACAACGGCCGCCACCTGAAGCCATTCCCGTCCTCAGCTGCAGGATGCCCCCCACCGGTCCCCGCCTAAAGCCAATGGGGAGCGGCAGTGACGGGCCACAACAGCAGTAGACTATGACAGCAATAGGCCAGGCAGCGGTAGGCCACGGTAGGCCACGGTAGCAGTAGGCCACAGCAGCGCTTCCCCCCACCCCACCGGCCCACAACAGGTTCTGCCTGAAGCCGTCCCCCTACCCAGGCTGTAGGAAGCTTCCCGCCAGGCCCCACCTGAAGCCGTCCTCTGGCTACAGAACCTTCCGCGACTGAAGCCATACACGTCCCCAGCTACAGGTTGCTTCCCCCCCATCATCCCCCACCTAGTTGTCCCTCTCCTCCGGCCACAGGTTGCTCTCCCCCCTCCCCCCCCATCTTCACCCGACAGACCCCGCCTGAAGCCGTCCCATCCCCTGGTTGCAGGATACACCCCCCTCCTCATCGGCCCCTGACAGCCCCCGCCTGAAGCCGTCCCTGTCCACAGCTGCAGGATGCTCCCACTGGCCCCCACCTGACGCCGGTTGGGAGTGGCAGCAGCAGGGCACGGCAGCAGTAGCGATAAGGCCGTGGCAGCAGTAGCGATAAGGCCATGGCAGCAGTAGGCCATGCCAGCGACAGGCAGCAGTAGCGATAAGGCCACGGCAGGAGCAGGCCATGCCAGTGACAGGCAGCAGCAGGCCACGGCAGCAGTAACGGTTGGCCACATAAGCTACATAAGCATATCTCACCTTGAGATCACCCCTGTCAACAGGTAGCTGAGCTCGAGACAACAACCTCATTCAGCTGCAGCAGCAATTACATTATTATGTTAGAGGACCAAACTGTATTTCAAACCTATTTTCTCACTGAATATTCAACTGTTTATTCACATTGCCACTACATTGGTGACCCCGACGTGATCCAAATTCAGATTTTGAATTTATCCAGTCACACACAGCCTCGGGTTGTCTGCAGCCGACAACCCAGCCCAGCTCAACGACGCTGCCGCCAACCCGGCCCTATGCCGAAGCCCGCCCGGGTCGATGGGCGCGATCTGGGCCTAGTGTGATGGCTAACAATTTCTCCCGCATGACCCGCCCAGAGCCACTCACTGGGGCTAAGATACTGTGGCTGCCGCCGCTCTCCCGCCTGCTGCTGCCCACCGGAATTGAGTGGCCGCTGCTGCCATCACTCCCCCACCAGCTGCTGCCCACCTGAGCTGAGAGGCCGCGGCTTCCATCGCTCCCCCACCAGCCACCGCTCCCCCACCAGCCACCACTCCCCCAGCAGCTGCTGCAGGAGCTGCGAGTGAAGCAGTCCCCAGCATAACCGACGGTCCCAGGAGAGCGCAGGCCCACCCATTACCCCCCCCCCCCCACCCCCCGCCACTGCTGCTTAAGGCCTAGCCACCTGAGAGGGCGGGTCTACCTGGGGCAGCTGCCCGAAGACGTATTTCTGCTCCTCACCGATGCGGACCCAGAAGATCCCTGGGTGCTGGCTGCCCATCCGGCCCAGCAGCGGGGTGAAGCCTCGGCCAGTCGTGACTCGGAGGTCCCTCGACGGATTCCACACCAGCTTCCAGCCTCCGCCCATGGCGCGGCAGAGCAGCCGGACTCCATCGACACCGGCAACGGTGAGGTGGAGTCCCTACCTGCAGCGGCGGGGCGAGGCCCGTCGATGCTGGCTGCCCCGCACACATCTTGAATCACCTTTGAAGGCCGCCTCAGCTGGCCACCAAAATGGCCACCAAAATGGCCACCACGGCCTACTGCCCCGTGGCCGATGCACCAACTGCAAAAATGGCCGCCGCGGCCGGCCGGAAGCGACGCTCTATCTTCTCGGACCACCATCAACAGTGCCAACTTCCGTCCGGATGCCGTCACAACAGTCCGACCAACGTCCTCAGCGCCACCTTCCAGCCGGATGCCAACCCTGCAGCCTGACCACCGGCAACAGCGCCACTTCAGGTGGTATGCTGTCACTGCAACCTCCAGTTTTCCAGCACAGCTTCCCATCCAGCACCATGGACACTGGACAATTTGAACTTTCCTACCACTTTGCACTTGTTTGCACACTGTAGTTTGTTTTGTTTCTTTTCACTTTTTTACACTGTATCACCAAGCTGGGTTTAGCATTCAGTTTTGTTTTGTTTGATTTTTTTCTTTGCTTGCATTGTTTGCCGACGTCTCTCAGCCGTTGCTGAGTGCCTTATTTCTGGGGACACGACGCCCTGCTGGTCGAGCAGATGCGACTGTGTCTCGTCCATCCGGCGGCTTTTGCATTGGTCTCCTCGCACCCCTCGGCACAGGGCCGAGACAACACCCTCACTCAGCTGCAGCAGCAATTACATTATTATGTTAGAGGAGCAAACTGTATTTTCTCACTGAATAAAGCAACTGGTTATTTACCATGTTTGGTGCCGCTACAACATCAGGGCCTGTACTTCCTGAGAAGATTACAGAGATTCGGAATGTCAAAGAGGATTCTCTTGAACTCCAACAGGTGCACAGTAGAGTGCATACTGACTGTTTGCATCGTGACCTGGTTTGGCAACTTGAACGTCCAGGAGTGGAAAAGACTGCAAAAAGTTGTAAACACTGCCCAGGCCATCACTGGATCTGACCTCCCCACCATCAAAGAGATTTATCGTAGTCGCCACCTCAAAAAGGCAGCCAATATCATCAAAGAACCTCATCATCCTGGCCACACACTCATCTCACCACTGCCATCGGGAAGAAGGTACAGGCGCCTGAGAACCGTAACATCCAGATTCATGAACAACTTCTTCCCTACAGCCATCAAGCTATTAAACACTTCAACCTCATAAGCTCTGAACTACAATAGATGGTAAGATTAAACGAGAACTTACCAGTTTGAAGATTGATCTTTATTTTATGAGGAGTTACGATGAGGGATTACGTGAAGACCCTGCCAGCATGCATGCATGCATGAACATTACCCTTGCAATGGTTTAATCACAATTGTCACTAATAAACCACCTCAAGTGGATGCTTAGAAGGTTGCATCAACCAAAGAAAAAAATTGTCAAAAAAAAGACACAAATTGCTGGAGTAACTCAGCAGGTCAAGCAGCATCTCTGGAGGACATGCTCTTGCTTCCCCTGCTCCAGATGGAAGAAGGATAGAGTTTCCCTGCTCCTTGTTTTTCATCCCACAAGCCTCCGCATCCATCATATCATTCCCCAATATTTCCATGACCAGTCACGTCTTCCCATTCCCATCTCTTTCCACCTTCCACAGAGACAGCATCCACCACAACTCCGTGGTTCACTCATTCCTTCTCACCCAAACCATCCCCTCCCAGATACTTCCCCCTGCAACTGCTGGAGATTTAACATCTGTCCCTAAATACCTTCCCTCACCTCCCCTCACGTCCAACCAGGGACCACAGCATTCCCTCCAGATGAGACCAGGGTCACATGCACCTCGCCTAACCTCATCTACTGCATCCAGTGTTCCCATATGGTCTCCTGTTCAGATGCAAGACCAAGCATAGACTCGGTGACCATTTTGCCGAATAATTGCACTCTGCCCGCCAATGCCTACTGCATCTACCGGTTGCTAACCATTTTAACTCCTCGTCCAATTTCCATACCTAACTTTTTGTCCTGGGACAGCTCCAATGCCAGAGTGTTACCACATGCAAACTGGCCAAACAACATCTCCTGGTCCCCTTGGGTAGTTTACATCCAATGAACATTTAATTCTCCAATTTTAGGTAACTACCAAAGCCTCGCGCATCCTACACCACCATCTTTTTTCTCCCCCACCCCTTGTCTCCCCTGTGCCCCTGCTGGACTTGCACATACCTCTCTCCTTTCCCCTCATCCACCTATATTCCATCCTCTAGCTTCACAATTCACAACCTTTCAATCCTTTTGTCTCACATCTTCTGTCTTTTCATCTCTGGCCTTTTCCACCCATCTGCCTATCAACCCCCCCCCCCCTCCTCCAACCCCCCCCCCCCCCCCCCACCCCTCCCCATCACCTGTATCCACCCATTACTTGACAGGCTTTGTCCTGTCTCTCCTACTTACCAGGTTTCTCCCCACCCCCTCCCCCCACAATCAGTCCAAAGAAGTGTCGCAACCCGAAATATCACCTAGCCATGTTCTCCAGAGATGCTGCCTGATCCATTGAGTTACTCCAGAACTTTGTGTCTTTTTATGTAAACCAGCATCGGTAGTTTCTTGCTTCCACAAGATGGTTGTGAAAAAGTTTTAAGTATGGATGATGAAATATCATGTTCGGGAAGGACCGGGAGACAATAGGTGTGCATGTGGGGCGAAAAAACAGCTATTTGGGAGCCAAGAGTGTGGTTCATTTATACTGAGGCAAGTAATCATTAGACATTATCATGATATAAGGGATCCACATGGAAATATGGCAAGCTCACAATTGACGGGCATGTTTGCTGATGTAAAACAAATGTCTAAAATAATTGGTTGCTTCCTTCATGAACAAGTGATAGGGAAATCACTGCACCTCTTTGATGGAAATAATACGAAAGGATGTATTCATGTATTAACCCAAGTAAAACAAAAACTGAAATTGTCTCACACTTGGACAGTCTTATGGCAAATAAGAAAATCATAAGGGAAGTGCCATGTTGTACAATATTTGACTATTTGACTAAGTAATTATCAATGGGATATGGATGGTAGCAGAATTATCACTTATTACATACAAGGGATAATAATAGTTTTGTAGCCTCCTCATGTAAACAAAATTAGGAAAAGGCAACACATTGAAATAGTCAACCCCAAATATATGCCAGGGTCAGCAAAGAATCCATACTGTTTCCAGTGGCTGGTGTCACATCATGCTAAACACCAAAATATACTGCCAATAATTGTGAATTTGACCAGGACAGGATGCTTACGCTAAGATAAATTTGAGATTGCTGACTTTACCAATGAATAATGTAGGAATTGCTGAAAGGAGTTAGGAAATGGGCCATAATATGTCTTGAAGAATTAGAACTGGATAAGTTATCCCCATTGGACCTATAGAAGTTAAGAACATATTCAATTAAAAATAGGACCAAGGGGAACATACCTGAAAATGACAGACTAAAAAAAAAATGTGTTTCTTTAACATGTGCAGCTTCATGACTAATGTTTCTTAATTTGGTTAGTTTTGAGAAAAGAACACAGAAAACATATAAAATACAAACCAATAAGAATAGAAAATAATGCTAGTAGGTTTCCTATTGGGAGATGCATAGGGAAGAAGTGGGCAATCTTGTCAGAGAATAAATGTCTCTGATGCTAGATTTGGATGTATAGCCTCTCAAAGGCAGATTGTAAAACTTACTCGAGAGTTTTCAAAATGGTTTGATATAATTTCTAGATGATGCATGGTTTTTTTGTACTTGTCAGTAAAAACTGACTGCTTTACATTGTGAGTTGTTCCTGGCAGATATGGATGTGAACTGGCTTGATGGAATTAAATTGTTTCTGAACACAAGAACATCTTCAGTTTTGATTTTGCAGTGGTGTGTGCTGATGGGATGTTAAATCACAATAGGATTTCAACCATAGATTTAGCAGTGGAAAAAAATATATATATTGGGATTGTTACGGCAAAGCAACATTCAGGGCAGATCAATCATGTAAACTTGCTTGGTTGTCAGTTAGAGTCGGGATCTTGTCACAATCCAAACTAAGCATTCTACTGTGGTCCAAAGGTATGACTACTTGTTTAAGTGTATAATGTAAGGTAAGTTGCAATGGAATTAATAGCTCCACTTTAAAGTAAAGTAGCAAATTTTTTGCAGGCACACAGGTACAGTAAGTAGGTATGTGACATAACTTACCTTCAGCGGCGCTCCAGTTCTGTCACTGGCCATGTGCGCAACTTGGGGGGCGGGGGGGGCGGGGTTAAAATGCGGTTTTCTACCGCCTGTCCTGGATATATTTTCTCGGGGAGCTAGCTAACGCTGAAGTTTTGTTCCGACGGCCGTTCTGTGAAATTTTTTTTTTAATCGCTGGACCACTTCAGCGCTGGAGTAAACTTAAAAAGCCACTACTAATGCCGTGAACGCCGACAACGGGGACGGATTTCAGGTACGGGACAGCTAAAGGAAAGCCGTTTATTTTACATATAAACGTGCTTTTAGGATGACCTTAATCCATATTTTATGTTGTGAAAAGGTGATTTAGGCCCCATCCAAACCGGCAGTGTTTTTCCTGCCGATATGGGGTTTAAATTCACTGCAACCGCAACGTTCCAAACGATCGCGTTGCACAAAATCCCACTCGCAAGATGATTAAAATGGCCATTAATTTACAGGAATTAAACACTAAATTCCTTCCATTTGGCCTATAAATTCATGACAATGAGATTTAAAAATCATGTTATATTGTGAATTATTGTGTGAATGTTATTTGGACACTTGGGCTATTTAAAAATGTTAATCTTTTCTTAAGAAATGGATAGATGTTTAGATCTAGTAATTCACTTTCATATCTTCTGTATTAAAAAAGTTATGGCCATTTTCATACCCGGAATTTAGCATCTTGTTCCCTATTGCTTTTCTATTGACTTAACACAAAAGCTGTGATCGAGGACAGTCAAAAGCCCATAACTTTCTTAAACATTAAGAGAACTGAAAGAAATGTTCAGTTATTTTACATTGAAGCATTCTGAAACAAATATGAAACAATCTTACTTGGATGACCTGAACTTAAAGCATATAATAAGTTAGTTATTAGCCAGCAGTCGCTCCCCCGCCAGCCGTCGCTCCCCCGCCAGCCGTCGCTCCCCCCGCCAGCCGTCGCTCCCCCGCCAGCCGTCGCTCCCCGCCAGCCATCGCTCCCCCGCCAGCCGTCGCTCCCCCGCCAGCCGTCGCTCCCCCGCCAGCCGTCGCTCCCCCGCCAGCCGCCGCTGCCCCGCCAGCCGTCGCTCTCTCAGCAGCTGCTGCAGGAGCTGCGAGTGTAGCAGCCCCCGGCATCACCGACGGCCCCAGGAGTGGGGAGAGAGCAGGACCACCCATTACTTACAAAATTATTTAGGGGTTGGACAGGCTAGATGCAGGAAGATTGTTCCCAATGTTGGGGAAGTCCAGAACAAGGGGCCACAGTTTAAGGGTGAGGGGGAAATCTTTTAGGACCGAGATGAGGAAAACATTTTTCACACAGAGAGTGGTGAATCTGGAATTCTCTGCCACAGAAAGTCATTGAGGCCGGTTCATTGGCTATATTCAAGAGTTAGATGTAGCCCTTGTGGCTAAAGGCATCAGGGGGTATGGTGAGAAAGCAGGTACAGGATACTGAGTTGGATGATCAGCCATGATCATATTAAACGGCGGTGCAGGCTCGAAGGGCCGAATGGCCTACACCTGCACCTCCCGCCCCCCCCCCCCGCCGCAGCTCAAGGAATAGCCACCTGAGAGGGAGGGTCTACCTGGGGTAGCTGCCCGAAGACGTCTTTCTGCTCCTCACTGGCGCAGACTTCGAAGATCCCCTGCCTGCCGGACGCTCCCCGCCTGAAGCTGTTCCCATCCCCGGCAACAGTACACTCCCACCGGCCCCCTGCCTAAAGCCGTCATCGTCCCCAGATGCAGGATGTCCCCCCCACACAACGGCCGCCACCTGAAGCAATTCCCGTCCTCAGCTGCAGGATGCTCCCCACCGGTCCCCGCCTAAAGCCAATGGGGAGCGGCAGCGACGGGCCATGACAGCAGTAGACCATGACAGCAATAGGCCATGCAGCGGCAGGCAGCGGTAGGCCACAGTAGCAGTAGGCCACAGCAGCGCTTCCCCCCCCCCCCCCACCGGCCCACAACAGGTTCCGCCTGAAGCCGTCCCCCTACCCAGGCTGTAGTTAGCTTCCCGCCAGGCCCCACCTGAAGCCGTCCTCTGGCTAAAGAACCTTCCCCGATTGACGCCATACAAGTCCCCAGCTGCAGGTTGCTTCCCCCCCATCATCCCCCACCTAAAGTTGTCCCTCTCCTCCGGCCACAGGATGCTCTCCGCCCCCCCCCCCCCCCATCTGCACCCGACAGACCCCGCCTGAAGCCATCCCATCCCCTGGCTGCAGGATACACCCCCCTACCCATCGGCCCCTGACAGCCCCCGCCTGAAGCCGTCCCTGTCCACAGCTGCAGGTTGCTCCCACTGGCCCCCACCTGACGCCGGTGGGGAGCGGCAGCAGCAGGGCACGGCAGCAGTAGCGATAAGGCCGTGGCAGCAGTAGCGATAAGGCCGTGGCAGCAGTAGGCCATGCCAGCGACAGGCAGCAGTAGCGATAAGGCCATGGCAGCAGTAGCGATAAGGCCACGGCAGGAGCAGGCCATGCCAGTGACAGGCAGCAGCAGGCCACGGCAGCAGTAACGGTTGGCCACATAAGCTACATAAGCATATCTCACCTTGAGATCACCCATGTCAACAGGTAGCTGAGCTCGAGACAACACCCTCATTCAGCTGCAGCAGCAATTACATTATAATGTTAGAGGACCAAACTGTATTTCAAACCTATTTTCTCACTGAATATTCAACTGTTTATTCACATTGCCACTACATTGGTGACCCCGACATGATCCAACTTCAGATGTTGAATTCATCCAGTCACACACAGCCTCGGGTTGTCTGCAGCCGACAACCCAGCCCAGCTCAACGACGCTGCCGCCAACCCGGCCCTATGCCGAAGCCCGCCCGGGTCGATGGGCGCGGTCTGGGCCTAGTGTGATGGCTTACAATTTCTCCCACATGACCCGCCCGGAGCCACTCACTGGGGCTAAGATACTGTGGCTGCCGCCGCTCTCCCGCCAGCTGCTGCCCACCGGAATTGAGTGGCCGCAGCTGCCATCACTCCCCCACCAGCTGCTGCCCACCTGAGCTGAGAGGCCGCGGCTTCCATCGCTCCCCCACCAACCACCGCTACCCCACCAGCCACCAGTCCCCCAGCAGCTGCTGCAGGAGCTGCGAGTGAAGCAGTCCCCAGCATAACCGACGGCCCCAGGAGAGCGCAGGCCTGTCCATTACCCCCCCCCCCCCACCCCCCGCCGCTGCTGCTTAAGGCCTAGCCACCTGAGAGGGCGGGTCTACCTGGGGCAGCTGCCCGAAGACGTATTTCTGCTCCTCACCGGTGCGGACCCAGAAGATCCCTGGGTGCTAGCTGCCCATCCGGCCCAGCAGCGGGGTGGAGCCTCGGCCAGTCGTGACTCGGAGGTCCCTCGACGGATTCCACACCAGCTTCCAGCCTCCGCCCATGGCGCGGCAGTGCAGCCGGACTCCATCGACACCGGCGACGGTGAGTGGAGTCCCTACCTACAGCGGCGGGGCGAGGCTATTCGATGCTGGCTGCCCCGCACACATCTTGAATCACCTTTGAAGGCCGCCTCAGCTAGCCACCAAAATGGCCACCACGGCCTACTGCTCCATGGCCGCTGTACCAACTGCAAAAATGGCCACCGCGGCCGGCCGGAAGCGACGCTCTATCTTCTCGGACCACCGTCAACAGTGCCAACTTCCGTCCGGATGCCGTCACAGCAGTCCGACCAACATCCTCAGCGCCACGTTCCAGCCGGATGCCACCCCTGCAGCCTGACCACCGGCAACAGTGCCACTTCAGGTGGTATGCTGTCACTGCAATCTCCAGTTTTCCAGCACAGCTTCCCATCCTGCACCATGGACACTGGACAATTTGAACTTTCCTACCACTTTGCACGTGTTTGCACACTGTAGTTTGTTTTGTTTCTTTTCACTTTTTTACACTGTATCACCACGCTGGGTTTAGCATTCAGTTTTGTTTTGTTTGAATTTTTTCTTTGCTTGCATTGTTTGCCGACGTCTCCCAGCCGTTGCTGAGTGCCTTATTTCTGGGGACACGACGCCCTGCTGGTCGAGGAGATGCGACTGTGTCTCGTCCATCCGGCGGCTTTTGCATTGGTCTCCTTGCACCCCTCGGCATAGGGCCGAGACAACACCCTCACTCAGCTGCAGCAGCAATTACATTATTATGTTAGAGGAGCAAACTGTATTTTCTCACTGAATAAAGCAACTGTTTATTCACCATGTTTGGTGCCGCTACAACATCAGGGCCTGTACTTCCTGAGAAGATTACAGAGATTCGGAATGTCAAAGAGGATTCTCTTGAACTCCAACAGGTGCACAGTAGAGTGCATACTGACTGTTTGCATTGTGACCTGGTTTGGCAACTTGAACGTCCAGGAGTGGAAAAGACTGCAAAAAGTTGTAAACACTGCCCAGGCCATCACTGGATCTGACCTCCCCACCATCAAAGAGATTTATCGTAGTCGCCACCTCAAAAAGGCAGCCAATATCATCAAAGAACCTCATCATCCTGGCCACACACTCATCTCACCACTGCCATCGGGAAGAAGGTACAGGCGCCTGAGAACCGTAACATCCAGATTCATGAACAACTTCTTCCCTACAGCCAAGCTATTAAACACTTCAACCTCATAAGCTCTGAACTACAATAGATGGTAAGATTAAACGAGAACTTACCAGTTTGAAGTTTGATCTTTATTTTATGAGGAGTTACGATGAGGGATTATGTGAAGACCCTGCCAGCATGTATGCGCAACATACTTCAAAGCAGCGGTGTGGAATCACAGAAACAACACAATAATTGAAATAAACATAGTAAAGATAAGGAGAACTAAGGTACCAGTTGATCTCTATAATTGAGGGTGGGAGCGGAGGGCACGTAACCCCTCATCGTAACTCCTCATAAAATAAAGATCAAACTTCAAACTGGTAAGTTCTCGTTTAATCTTACTATTTTACTTCGGAGTCACGTGAGTGACTACGTGAAGATTTTAAAGCTCTGTGATTTCAAACCGTGTAACAGTCCATATTTCACTCGCTGCCGAAGTCATCCAAGGGAGGATGTATCTTATCGTAATCAAACATGAATCTGTTTATAAAACAATAATGGTTTTATTTGAAAACAATAACAAGGAAAATAATGCTCCCCCAGGCTTAAATTATATATTTGCAGAGTCTAAAATTCTCTCTGCAAATGAAACAGGTTTTACTAATGGCTTGTTGTAGAATGTTTGAAAAGTCATTTCCATGGACCACCCCGCTGTTGCCAGGATGTGGTTCAATGGCACGTCCATTCTGTTAGCCGCCGACGTGGATGCTGCCCTGGTGGAGTGAAATGTGTAAATATCAATATCCACTCCAGCAGCTCCCAATACCTGTTTGAGCCATCTAGAGATGGTTTGATTCGACACCCGACCATGTGGCTTTTTTGTGGCTGACCCATAGTGCTTTTTCTCTCCCTCGGGAATCTTTGGTTGTGTTGATATATAGTAGAAGGTGAGTCATGACACATAAACGGGGGTCAGGTGGGTACGCCCAGAATTCCATAATGAGTCCTGAAGTTCCTGGTCAGCTCTGTTTTACCAGCTCCTGAACGGTGAATGTTATTTGGTCTGATGTTACGACCATATAGTCCAGTCTGAGTAGGTAAAGGGACTGGACCCTTTATGCTGAGACTTAAGCCATCTGCATGGCCGTTTTCAGGGTTAGCTGTTCCAGAGTGAGGGATCTGGTTGGTGGCCATCCCCTTAGGTATGTCAGGACAACGCTGACATCCGAGATCTTGGTATATCTAGGTCTAGGGGGTTTTGAATTGAAGGTCCCACTCATCAATTTGGCCACCAGCGGATGAGACCCTATGGCCTGTTGTCCTGGTGCCTGTCTTAGATAGGCTGACAGTGCACTTCTAGCACAATTGATAGTGCTATAGCTCAGACCTTCATCGTGGTGAAGGCTGGTCAGGAACTCCAGTACATTAGTTATGGTGGTTGATTTGTAGGTTGTCCCTGTTCTCGAGCAGTATGTTTCGCATTTCCTTATACAGGAGAGATATTGTTTCTTGGTGGAAAGTCGGTGAGATGCTGTCATCATGTCCATGGTCCTATTTGACAATCCCAGGTCCAGCAAAGGTCTTTTTAGAATCTGCAACCCGGTAGGTTTATTCTGTCATGGCATGGGTGACTTTCGCCTGAGGTGGATCAGTAGACCTGGTCCGCTGGGAATGGTCATGGGTGTTTCAATGACCCTGTCAAGAACCACTGGGAATCATGGCTGTGTAGGCCAGTCGGGTACTACCAAAATGCCCGAAGCAGAGTTCATCTGTATTTTGCGTAGTACCCAACTGATGAGGCAGAAGGGGGGAAAAGCATAGAGAAATTAGTTCCCCCAGTTCAGCGAGAATGCATCCATCGCCGCTGCCTCAGGGTCTGGTTCCCAAACGACATACATCGGTACCTGGTGATTCAGTCAGGATGCAAGGAGATCGATATCTGGTGTTCCATATTGCTTTGTAATTTCAGCAAATACTTTGGGGTCCATTCGGTGTTATCATTGAACTTGCATGACCTGGTGTCTGCCACTGTATTTAGCTTACCTGGTAGGTAAGTTGCTGATAGCCAAATATGTTTGTCGACACACCATTGCCAGATTGTGATGACCAAATTATCACATGATATCGATTTTATACATATGGTTAATATAGGCCACCACTGTGGTATTGTCAATTTGTAAACAAACATGCAAATGGTGCATATTTGAACAATATGCTATTAACCCATAGAATGCACCCAACATTTCCAAATAGTTTATGCCCAGTGTCTGTAGTAGTGATGATTCTAGATTAGTCCATCTACCACCTGTACTGGATATGGTATTAGTTGTTCCCCAGCCTTGAGCACTGGCATCTGTTTGTAATGTTAATGTTGGGTTATTGATAATGGTGGGACTGGAACTATGACAAATGTTCTCTTTCCACCATTGTAACTCTGATATTGCTTCAATAGGCAATTTCATGGTTCGGTCAGAGTGACCTGCATGTTGTTTTAACGCTTGCACCTTTGCTCTGTAAGTTTTGATAATGCAAAGGTCCAAACTGGGTAGCTGGTAATGCTGCTACTAATTTCCGAATTACTCTTGCCACTTGTCGAATGGTTGGTCGATTGTTAACCATTAATTTGTTACAGGTTTGTGCCAATTCTGCTGATTTTTCTTTTGGCAACGTTACAGACATGTGGACTGAGTTAATTGTGAATACCAGATAGTCCATTGCTGTGGATGGCGTCAACTTAGGTTTATCTGGATGTATGACAAAGCCCAAGGTTTAATTAAATGTTTAGTAGCCAATACTGCTGAATTAGCTAATTCCATGGTTTTGCCTATTATCAAAATATCATCAAGATATGCCATGACAATATGTTTCCTTAATATTGCCAGGGCTGGTTTTAATATCTTGGTAAACAGTCTTGGGCTGATGTTAGGGCATTAGGCAATGATTTGTATTGCCATAGTTGCCCCATGCAGGTAAATTTTAGGTATCCTTTGGAAATCAATTGTTTGGCAGTCACAAATGTTTCCATTTTTAAGTATATATACCTAACAAAAGTATTCAATGTGGTTAAGTAAATGATTCCACCATCTTTTTTGGTTTTAGTAAATATATTTAATACAAATTCCAAAAGTTCATGTTTAGATTTCTCTATGAATCCCTTTGTATGTAACCTCACCAGTTCTGCTTGTCCCTCACATTTTTCTTTTAGTGAGAGGGTAAAACCCCTTTGGAGTGCATGCTGAACTGGTGGCATGTTTTCTTGAATGAATTCAATTTTATATCCTTGAATACTTTTTAGTATATAACTATCAAGGGTGATAGTCCTCGATGCTTCCAAAAACAGGTGTAGTCTCCCCCCTGTTAGCACAATCCCCCCACCTTTTATGTACTGGTAGGAACCAGACCCACCTACCTACATTGTTATTGGTGGTGTGTTCATTTCTTCAGTTTCTGGTTCCTTGTCTGTCGGGGTGGTGTTGTTGGGGGGTGGCGCATTTTCCATGGGGCCCGCTCTGGGCCCTGTCCTGAAAAGACTTCCCGGGATGGTATGCGGGCCCCGAGCTTTCACCAGTACCATGAAGTAGACGCCTACTGGTGGATGCGTAGGGGTACTGCCGTCTGGGTTGCGTGGTTTTGCTCGTTCCGGGTCCTGCCCACATGAGGCCAAATGACTTGGATTCTTCGTCCAGATCTTTGACTTGTTTTGGTAAGTCTTTGCCAAATAGCAGGACCTGTGGTTCTGAGGTCGGCGTTCTACACAGTCCTGTGAATTTTGGGTTGAGGGCAGGTCTTAAGGCCTCCTTCCGGAGGTTGTTAATCTCCTACTGTGTGTTGCACAGTACAGCCAGGGTGTTTTGTTGGTTTGTTGTCATGTCAACCCTGTCCACGGAACGAGCATACAAGGTGATAGCCGACGTAAGGAGCTTCAATATCTTTTGCAATTTAATTTCTTGGGTTCTGATACCCTGCCCAATGTTTCCCCAGATTTGACTATTTACAGCAGGCACATTGAGCGAAATGCAATTTTGGGGAGGCGTGTAAAGGTCCAACGCCTCATTGACATCCGGTTCTTGGAGTGGTTTAAAGGACAGGTAGTCAATGCTGGCCACCAGTTTATACGTGGCGGTTCACCACTCCCAGCAGCTCTTCCTGATCCTCCCGGTTTTGTTCAGCCAGTGACCCCTGTTCTTGACCAGCCCAGTCCTGGTCGCCAACGCTCCCCTCTGCTGAGGGAGATGCGATGGCCACTGCTTGATAGTGCACTGGAGCGGGAGTGCTTGTGCTCCCTTGGCGAGCTTGCCCCAACTCCCGGAGCAAGTCTCGCTGGAGCATTTGCTCCATGAGCCTTCCGATACGGCTCAAAACGGCCACCTCTGCCGCTCTCGGACGGTGAGTCTTCCACGTCGGACTCATCCGAGTAAACCGGCCGGTCCGACTTCCGTTTTGCCTTACCTCCAGCCCACTGCGGTTGTTCGAGCTGTGCTAGCGGTACTGGGCTTGGCTCGGAAATGTTGTCGGTGACTAAGGACCGCAACGTGTGCAGTCCAGGTGCCGCCGGTCGCCCCCCACTGCTGGAACCCTCCTGGTCCATTGCAGTCGGACGGGATACGACCTTCCTTGGTGTTTTCCCTTGTTCATTTTCCTGTTGAGTAAAACAGAACAAGAGTTCCAAAATACACGACCTCAGAGTAAGTTTACTTACCTGGAGGTCCCATTTTCAAACTTGTTGCTGGAGAGCTCGTACTCCCGTCCATCGCTGTTGCACTGCGTGAGACGCTATGGCACGCATGTGTGCTGGCAGGGTCTTCACGTAGTCACTCACGTGACTCTGAAGTAAAATTATTATTATTATTATTATTATTATCACTATTATTATTATTGCCGTGTTATTGTTTGTTCTGAGTTTTTGTTATATTATTTATTACGATTATATATTCTGTTGTGCTGCAGAAAGTAAGAATTTCATTGTTCTATCTGGGACATAAAAATAAAACACTCGTAACTCTGGACAACGGGAACCCTATGGGCGGGAATGGCTGTGCTAAGAATGGATGGGGGGGGGTGTTGAGTGGGGATGGAGTGAGTGCGTGAGGGGGTGGTGGAAGGGCAAATGGCGGAGTGGGGTGCGGTGCGGTGAGGAGAGCAGAGGAGATTAGGGACATCACAACGGGAACCTGTTAGTTGCGCCCGAGTGAGGCCGGGGCCGGGGCTAGGGCCGGGGCTAGGGCCGGGGCCCAGAGCTGCTGAGTGAGTCTGGGGCTGGGAGCCGCTGTGTGAGGCCGGGGCTGGGAAAGGCTGAGTGATGCCGGAACCAGGAGACGGGCAGTGGCAGTGCTCCCTCCCCTCCCCAGCCCTCGACAGACCCCATTCGGAGCTGTCCCTGCCCGTCGGCTACAGAGCACTCCCGCCTGCAGCCTTCCCCATCCCCAGCTGCATTCCACTCAGCCCACAATGTCCATACTAGCCGTCTGGAAATCAATCCCTTCAGCCCACAACACCTAGCCCAGCTGCAGAACGTTCCCTCCGGCCCCAGCTGACTACGCACCCCCCCCCCCACCTGAAGCCATCCTCGTCCCGGCTACAGGATGATCCCGCTGGCCCCCGCCTGTAGCTGTCCCGCTCCCCCGGCTACAGGAAACTCCCGCCAGTCCCCGCCTGAAGCCGTCCCCAGCTGCAGGTTGCTTGCTCCCCCCACCGGCCCCCACCTGAAGCCGTTCCTGTCTCCAGCTGCAGGATTCTCCCGCCGTACCCCGCCTGAAGCACTCCCCCGGTTGCAGGATGCTGCCGCCTGGAGCTGTCCACGCCCCCAGCTGCAGGAATCTGCCTCCCCACCCCCCTACCTGAAGCCGTCCCTGTCCCCGGCTACAGGACATCCCACCGGCCCCCACCTGAAGCCATCCCCTTCCCCTGCTGCAGGATGCACCCCCCCCCCCCCCTCCAAAGGCCCCAGTCTGAAGCAGTCCCCATCCCAAGCTGCAGGATGCTCCCTACCGGTCCCCGCCTGAAGCCGGTGGGGAGCGGCAGCGGTAGGCCATGGCAGTGGTAGGCCATGACAGCCACAGTCCACGGCAGCGTTAGACAGTGGCAGCGGCAGGGTTAGGCACCGGTAGGCCATGGCAGCACTACCCCCACCCCCGTCATCTCCCAACAGGCCCAGCCTGAAGCTGTCCTCTCCCCCAGCAGCAGGACGCTCACCGACTGAAGCCATCCCCCGGCTACAGAACGCTCCTGCTGGCCCCCGCCTTAAGCTGTTCCCATCCCCAGCTGCAGGACACTTCCACCCCCCACTGGCCCCCACATGAAACTGGCCTCCACCTGAAGCCGTCCCCCTCCCCCAGCTGCAGGAAGCTTCCCACCGCCCCCCCCCCCCCCCATCGCTCCCCCCCCCCTACACCGGCCCCCTCCCCCAACTGCAGGATGCTTCCCCACCCCACTCACCCACCAGCAACCGACAGCCCCTGCCTGAGGCCGTCATTCTCCCACGGCTGCAGGACACTCCCCCCCCACCCACTGGCCCCCGACAGCCCCCGACTGAAGCCGTCCCCTTCCCCCGCTGCAGGATGCTTCCCCCCCCCCCCCCCTCCCAACCAGCCCTCGCCTGAAGCTGTCCCAGTCCCCAGCTACAGGATGCTCCCTACCGGTCCCCGCCTGAAACCTGTGGGGAGTGGCAGCAGTAGACAGCGATAGGCCACGGCAGCAGCAGCGGTAGGCCATGACAGCGATAGGCAATGGCAGGCCACAGCAGCAATAGGCAATGGCTGCGGTAGGCCACGGCAGCAGCAGGGGTAGGCTGCGGTAGGCTACGGCAGCAGTAGGTCATGTCAGCGTTCTCCCCCCTCCCCACCGGCCTCCAACAGGCCCAGACTGAGGCCGTCCCCCTCCCTGGGCTGCAGGACACTCCCCCCTCCCCCACCACCCCCTGCTTGAAGCCGTGCCCCTCCCCCAGAGGAGAGCCATTAAGAATGGTTGGGGGGGGGGTGAGGGGGATGGAGTGAGTGCGTGGGGGGGAAGGACAAGGGGCGGAGTGGAGGTGGTGAGTGGAGGATGGGGAATCAGGGGTGTCACAACGGGAACCCGTCAGCCGCGCCTGCGTAGTTGAGGGCTAAGCATGAGTGGTGGAATATTGCGTTGTGGGACCAGGCCTCCCATGTGACAATGGGGCCCACTTCGTCTAGTATATAGTTAAAGCCAGAATCATTTGTCAGAGTGGGAATTAGTCCATTATTCTCTTACCTTGTGTACTGGTGATAGGTGGAAATTGTGTATCAAGGGCACAAGGAAAGTAACAACTGGAAGTGCCAGTCTAATCTTTGGAAATGACAAACTTGTGGGATTCTACAACTAAGCAATTTATACTGGGATAATAAAGAACAGTGCTATACATATAAATTATAAGCAAAGGTTATACTAAATTATAAGCAAAGGTTATTGAACTAAGCTGAGGCCACTGCTCTTGCACCTCAAGACCCAGACTGATGGATTGCAGCTTCTGGGGGAGCCCTGCTCACTGGATCCAGTGGACAGTTGGCCTGGAAGGGAGAGCCCACCCTGCTAGCCTCTGCTCGTCCTCCAAAGATCAGAAACTGGGATGAGGGAGACGATGATGATCTGAGGCCAATAGGAGAGGAGAGGGAACCGGGGTCTGGCCAACCGTGCCATCGTGGTTGGCTGCAGGAGGCACATCTGGGGGAACAACGGTGGATGGCGAGGAGAAGAACGTGGCGTTTCAGGAAGGAGATGGCTGGAAACCTGCAACAGCCTGGATCTTACCAAGAAAAGGCAATGCTCATATGAATTTGAGCGTGGAGTTTGCAAGCAGTGCCGAAACATGACCCCTCTTGCATGCGGGCTAAGGAGACTATTTCTGTACACTTGCTAATTAACCAGGGATATGGCAATACTGTTTGTAAGAAAAATAATTTATCTCTGTTAGCATGTCGTGCCTGTAACAATAAAAGCACCATTGAACCATTTGGTGTTGAAGAAGGTGGATTTGATGATGGATAATGTCAAGGTGGGAGTTATTCTCTCTTCCTGATCATTGCCTGTCAATTCCCATTTGTTTGTTCATATCTCAGTGATATCCAGTTTGTGGTACACAAGTCCACATTCATAATGAGGTACAAATGAAACTCAGAATCACCCAAATCAGGAACATCCCAACTTTTGACTTCACTGAGGGAAGACCATTAATGAAGCAGATTTGATGGTTGAACTATGAAAATGTTCTGGGAAACTTTTGATTCTTGGCCTGAAGCTGGCATGAAAGGTCTCCAATAAATGTCACCATTGTTATTTGGGGGACGCAGACACTCTCATTGCACCTCTGGAATTCATGACTTCTGTTCATATTTGGCCCAGCACTGAAACAAGGTTTGGAATCAAGTCGCCCAATTGGCATCCAAACACAGTATCAAAGAGTAGGTGATTATGCTGAGTCCTAAGTTAGGCATACAACTTGCCTGACTATTAGAACATTGAACATAGGAAAGTACAACACAAGAACAAACCCTTCGACCTACAATGTCTGTGCTGAACATAATGCCAAGATAAACTAATCTCATCTGCCTGCACAAAATCCATACACTTCCATTCCTATCATATCCATATGCCTACCTAGGTCTTTTAACTGTCACTCTCATGTCTGCTTCCACCACAGGTTCCAGGCACCCCCCACCCTATGTGTGAAAAAAAAAACTTGCCCAACACATCTCCTCTAAACTTTGCCCCCTCATCTTAAAGTAATATTTTCTAGTCCTTGACCTTTCCACCCTGCGAATAAGGTTCTGACGGTCTACCCTATCTGAGTATCTCTTAATTTTACATGGTCATTTTACACCTCTTCTCAACCTCCAGCATTCCGGAGAAAACAATCCAAGTTTGTCCAATTCTCATTGTACCTAATCCTCCATAATCCAGGCAGCATCCTGGTAAACATCTTCTGTACCTTCTCCAAAGTTTTGGCATCGTTGGGGCAACTAGAACTGCACAATACTTCAAATAAATTCTAACCAACATCTTGGAGAGCTTCAATTTTATGATGTTTATCTGCAATGATGTTAGAGACCAGATTAGTAGCAATATCCCAGAAACCAGTCTTGACAATGCCCTTGTTTCTAAAATGTATGTTGATGAAATAAATCAAGGCACCTTCAAGCTGGAGATACTGTGGACAATTCTGCCTGTTGTCACATGTTAATTGGACAGAAAGAATTTTGATTTTCTTTCTATTCATATTATACTGCAGATTGGGCTAAATTGACCATGTTCGAAAGTTCTAGAAGCAGAATTATGCCATTTGGCCCATCAAGTCTACTCGGCCATTCAATCATGGTTGATCTATCTTTCCCTCTCAACCCCATTCTCCTGCCTTCGCCTCATTCTAAAAACTGAGCTGCACAAGTATTCTAGATGAGAACTAGCCAGTGAACACAATCTATGACAACAAGTAGCCATGGAAGGTGGGAAGTGATCAAAATTAATTGCTTGATCACCCAATACAGTATTTCCTATTCTGCATAAAATGTCATGAATTCATCCTATCTGGCAAATAGGGCAATAATAATAATTTTCCCGTACATTGCCACCAGGGGCGCCGTATGATGGCAGCCTCTGTTTTTTCATCTTTTTGTTATTTTTAGTTTGTTTAAAAAGTATGTTTTGGAGGGTCCTTAGTCTTTTTATGTGGGGGAGGTGGGGAGGGAAGGGGGAAACCGTTTCTCAGTCACTTCCTGGCGAGGATGCGACTATTCGCTGAGTCGCGCCTTCGCCCACCCCTCACGGCCTACCATCTGGTTTGGCATGGCCTTGCCTGCTGGGGACTGACCAGAGCTTCAGCAGCAGCGCAGTACTGATTTGCCATCGCAGAGTGGGCGATGCCTTACTGTGGATTGTCGTTTGGAGCTCCGGAGTGTTGGGCCTGCTGCTTTGACATCATGGAGCTGTGGTTGTGGAGCTTCCAGCCACGGGCGGTGCTGACTTTGACATCGCAGAGTCCTGGTGATCCCTTTGCCAAGGGCCGCCAGTGTTGAGCCTCCACCCAGCTCGGCCAGTGGACTTCGGGAGCCGTGGTCTCCGTTAGGAGGTGGCCGATTCGGAAGTCCAGGCCGCTGAGAGTGTTCTTCCGTTCCGACGCCGGAGTTCCGATCGTCCCGGCGAGAGGGCCTGAACTTTGGGCTGCCCGTGGCGGAGATTGCGGAGAGCTCGGGAGGCCCTGACCACGGGTGAACAAAGAGGAAGATGACTGAACTTTAATGCCTTTCCTCACAGTGGGAAACGTTGATTCCGCTGTGTGGGGATGTTCATGTTAAATTCTATCGTGTGTTGTGTTCTTTTTTATTCGTATGGCTGTATGGTAACCCAAATTTCACTGTACCAATTGGTGCATGTGACAATAAATGTAAACTTGAAGTGATAGTAAATTGGCTAACCCAGCAATCTCATTAAAAAAGAATGTTCTGCTGGCACATTTGTATTAATTCCACACCAAATGTAATGAACTGAGCTAATCTGTGCAATGGAGACTTTGTATTTTGTTAAAAAAATAACACTATAGCAGTGCAGCTGACTGGAGTCACGTTTCAATCCCTGAGGAAAAAAACAATCTCCCAGTCTTAAACCAGTAATTTAAGAGCTGTGTTAACTTTCAGCAGAACCGTATTTCTGTTGTGTTGTATCCCTGGAGGATGGAGAATTACTAAAGTCTGTGTTCATAGCTACAGGAATTAAAACAGCCATTGTAACATATACACACTGATGGGTCATATCTGGAAGATTTTCCATGGATCCTGGCATTTCTGAATTTCCCATTCTAACATTTACAATATTGGAAAAGTGAATCCAAAATGTTTATTGGAAATTCCATAGCATAGCGATGCAATATATTTTGGGGAAATCTTTCTCCCCATCAAACCAACTAAGCAATTTCTGAGATAAAATTCCAAATCTTATTAATACATGGTCCAATTTAATTAATTTCTACAATAATTATAGATTACATTTCATCTTAATGTATCTACCGATGTCCGTCATCATTATTAACCAAAGATTGATCATTTTAGTTCTACTTAAACCTTTGACTTCTTATGACTTTGTTTCAAAAGACTACCAATGGTACCATTCCCTTAATACTTCTCTTAAGCCAGTTGTTCAGTGTTCCCATCGACCATCTCTTCTTCAATAAAGCTTGAATTCTAAGGACCATTGTGATCAAATGTCATTGTACATAAGCCTCGAGTTTCTAAATACTAAGCAATTCTAAGGCTGAATAAGTCTCCCAATTGCCAATTTGACAGATATCCCTTAATAATAAATTTCTGATTACAATTAAAATCCTCTCCCAAGGATACTTGTTTACTCCCCTGAGTTGAGAACTACATGTTGCAAAGATGTAACTACTTGGATGCAATGCAAGTAATTGACAATTCTGAGGCATTCCAGTCAAAGATGTACTGGGAAAATCAAGCTGCCATGGGACTGCCCAATGTTGACCATCCAATTCCAGGACAGTGAGTGCAAAATACTCACTTGCAAAACTCCAAAAGGAATACTACAACGGATGCAAGTTTATCTCATGCATCATTGGATCAGGTGCACAAGGGTGATTAGCACCTGGAAGGAAACAAGCAACTTTCAGTTCAGGTTAAACGGTGAACTGCTCTCTTGCAATGAAGAGCTCTTGCATCTGCCCATGCCTAGAAACCCAGCTGAAAAAAATTGTGGCCGACTGCCTCAGACAGCTGAACCTCGCCCTGTCAACAGCTTTTGAAAGCGGCATTTGACCGGTAAGCAGACTGGCTGCAGGAGGAAGTGCAGTGCCTCAATGCTGGAGTTGGCCACTGGAGGCCCTGCAGAAGCTTGCCGTTTGATTGGACTAGGCGTCACTCCATGAGGCCCAAAACTTGGACTGGATGTGACATGCAGCGGCACATAGCTGTGGAGGACACCAATGGCCAAACTTGTCCAGGCTGACCCTTCAGTGCCACCAGGACAACGGGCCTTCATGGTCAGGTCAAAAATTCTACACTTACAACTGGGACTTGAAAATTGTGCTAAATCTGGTGACTGTATTCTGTCTGTGTGCTACTACTATACACTATACTGTTTATTTTTTATTTTTTTTAATGTTTTGTTTATTTTATTAGAAGTTAATACAGTATAAAACAGTACAGTGGAACCTAATTTTAGGTGCCAACTATGTCATACCGTAATCCATTCTATGTACAACCTCTACTTTTATGTTTTGAGAAGGGAAGTAAGACAAGAAAAAGAAAACAATAGAAAGGGGAAAAAGAGGAAAAATAGATGGGAGAGAATAGAAAAACGTGAAGTGTGTATATAAAAAAGAAAAAGAAAAAGTAGAAAGTAGAAATAGGAGAGAAGGCCCCTTAAAAGAGAAATTTTCAAATCTTTATTCGGAGATGTAGATCTATCCGCGGCATGAACTGAAATCAGCAATCTTTACGGTACCGCTGCATCACATGTTTCCAAAAAGTCGATGAAAGGAGACCAACTCCTTAAGAATTGGTCATATTTATCTATTAGTCGGAGTCTCATTTCTTCAAGGCGTGCTATGTCCATCATATTCCTAATCCACATTTTAACCGTTGGTATGGTTGTATTTTTCCAAAATTTAAGTATCAATTTCTTTCCAATTATTAATCCATAATTTAAAAAAACGTTTTGGTCTTTATTTAAATTGATATCTTCTACTATTATTCCAAATATAATCCATTCCGTTTTAGGTTCTATTGTGGACTTAAAAAGCTTTGTAAATATATCAAATATATCGCTCCAAAATTTATTCAACTTTGTATATCCTACAAATGAATGTGTTATATTAGCGTTTTGAAACAAACATTTATCGCATCAGGGAGAGACGTTTGGATAAAATTTATTCAACCTCGTTCTTGAATAATATAGTCTATGTAATAATTTGAATTGAATTAAATTATGTCTTGCATTAATAGAACAATTATGTGTGTTCATCAGATACTTTTCCCATCTATCCTTCGAGATCTTTATCATTAGCTCATGTTCCCAATCTTCTCTTAGTGCTTCTGTTGAGGGTAATTCTCTATTTAATATATTATTATAAAAGTATGATATTCGTTTTTGTGAATCAGCCTTAATATTCATTGCTTCTTCTAAAGGGTCTAAAAATATAGTTTGAAATCTATGTATATATTTCTTCATAAAGTCACATATCTGTATATATTTAAAATATTGATTAACCTTCAGTTTAAATTTTAATTTTAAATGTTGAAATGATAACAGTTTTACCCAATTCATACATATCCCCTACTTTCTTAATCCCCAGTCTATCCCATTGTTGATATGTTTTGTCGATGAGAGATGGTTTGAATGCGGGATTGTTCACTAGTGGGGTTAGGACTGATAGATTATTTAATTTCAAGGATACTTTTATTTGTTTCCAAATTCTGATTGTATTGTGAATAATTGGGTTCTTCTTATATATTATACTATTCAATTTTATCGGTGAGAGCAAGATCGTTCCTATATCGTGCGGATAGCACTCCTCTTTCTCCATTCTTATCCACTCCCACTGCTGAGTGGAACTATCCAACCAGTACATTATGTTCTTAATAGGCACTGCCCAGTAGTAATACATAAAGTTAGGTAATGATAAACCCCCAACTTCTTGAGGTTTACACAAATGCTTTCGTTGAATTCTGTGTGCTCTGTAATCCCATATAAAATTAGTGATAGTAGAATCTAGTTTTTTGAAAAAGTATTTTGGAATATATATTGGGATCGCTTGAAACAAATATATTAATTGTGGTAAGAAAGTCATTTTTATAGCGTTAATTCTACCTATCAATGAGAGCGGGAGCGTTTTCCAAAATTTAATCATATCATTCAGTTTATTTAATAGTGGCATAAAATTGGCACTAAAAAATGATTTGTGTCTTCTCGTAATTTGAATACCCAGATACTTGAATTTTTCTGTTGCTATTTTGAAGGGGAATTTTAGTAAGTGTCTCGAATCCTGTGGTTTTAAAGACATAATTTCGCTTTTTTTCCAATTTATTCTATATCCAGAAAAAGCCGAATTCCTCAATTAATGTTAATAATGTGGGTATACTTGCTTGTGTATTAGTAATATATAAAAGGATATCATCAGCGTATAATGAAATTTTATTCTTTGAGTCCTTAGTGTTCTATCCGTGAATATTCGGGTGATTTCTAATCCTTTCGGCCAGCGGTTCTATCATAAGGGCAAATAGCAATGGTGATAAGGCACAACCTTGCCTATTACCCCTTGATAAGTAAAATTTTGGAGATAGCATATTGTTAGTTAATATTCTTGCCGTAGGTCTATCGTAAAGTAGTTTAACCCATCTAATAAAATTCTCTCCCGTATTAAATTTTTGGAGTACCTTGTATAAATACTGCCATTCTACCTGATCAAATGCCTTTCCAGCATTTCCAGCATTTCCAGCGTAACAACTGAAATATCTTCATTGTCCTCATTGTGAGAGTACATTATATTGAAAAGCCTTCTCAAATTATTAAATGATTGTCTTTTGGGTATAAATTCCGTTTGATCCGTATTTATTAAATTGTTAATATAATTATTTAGTCTTCTAGCTGGAATCTTTGCTAAAATTTTCTGATCCGTATTTAGAAGTGAAATAGCTCTATAAGAACCCGGTTCATCTAAATCTTTATCTTTTTTTGGTATAAGCGTTATTGTTGCTTCTGCTAGGGTTTCTGGTAGTTTATTTTCGGTATAAGCCTGCATGTATAAATTGAATAATCTTGGAGCAATTGACTCCTGAAATCTTTTATAAAATTCATTACTAAAACCATCTGGTCCTGGGGTCTTCCCATTTTTCAGTGAGTTTATTATTTGTTTTATTTCTTCACTAGTAATCCGTGCTCCTAATTCCTCTTGTTCTAAACTATCCAATTTTGGGAGATTACAATTATCTAAAAAATTTGTAATTTTACTAACATCTGTATTTATTTTAGATGTATATAAATTATGATAAAATTGGGCAAACCTCTTATTAATATCCTTTGGCACACTATACTATTTCTGAGATATTTATCTAAGATTTATCTAAGTGCTTATGTACAGTGATTCTTGTACTGAACTATATGCAAAAATGAATTTCACTGTACCTCGGTACATATGACAAATAAAGTACCATTGAACATATCAAAGTTCATCTAATTGAAAACAGCGTTATACATTTGTAATTTGAATGCAAAAGAAAACACAGTTAGGATAAATGGAAAATTAAAATATATCACTAGAAACATTTTGCGTACATTATTTGAACCATGTTTTCTGTGACATTCGAGTGTCAAGAGGAGCAGATAAATACTGAGGTACATTGCATCCTTCCGTGTCTCCAATGCTTAGAGTACAATGTGTAGAATATGTTACCCTCAACATGTGCATGTTTGGGATTTTTTTTGATGGACCATTAATTTTGTCAGCTGAACTTCAGTTTGAGTTCGTCCGAAACCCCATTTATACACTCACACAGGCTTTCAGTTTTAGTTTTAGAGATACAGCGTGGAAACAGGCCCTTTGGCCCACTGAGCCCGCACCGACCAGAGAACCCAGCACACAGTCTACACATACTAGGAACAATTTACATTTATAACAACCCAATAAAACTACAAACCTATACGTCTTTGGTGTGTTGGAGGAATCTGAAGATCCCGGAGAAAACCCATGTATCTATTGATAACTCTCATTCAATGAATATGTAAGCCTCAATATTAATGGAAATGCAGCCTTTGGCTAGGGAATTAAAATTACATGGGGATAACCCAGAATCAAGTCAGTGGATTGGAATCAACCATCAGACCTAAATCAAAGTTTTGAATTGCAGTTTTTGCAACCCTAGGCAGCAAAGCTAATATGATGCACACCCACATAGCATGATCTCAATGTTACCTAATGGGTAAATGTAGAATTAGGAATTGTATGGATTCAAACAGTGTTTACAATGGAGACAGCAAAGATAGCTCCCATTTCTATAAATGGAGCTGGATGTCGTTGGTGGCATAAGCTATAAGAAAATAAATAAAATATAAACAGAAGTAGAGACCTGAATGTCATTGCTGAATGGAGTTCTGTCAGTAACTGGCCAGGCAGGGAGATGATGCAGCTGATGGCAGCAACCTTTGTTTGGGCAGCGTGGGCAGGGAATGAGAGTGAGTCCACTGATGGAGCGTCTTCCTGGGTGAGTTGGGTGATCCACTCCATTCTACTCCCTTCATTCACCTGTTTTTCTAGATGTATCATCTTCCTTTTCTTTTCAGTACCCTGGCTCCCTTCACCCATATTCCAGCAACCTAATTCAGACTCCAGAATCTCTCAGAATATTTTCAAGGGTAAACCACCCATCTACATCTGTTCCTGTCAGCAAAGTGTGCTTTTGGTGTGTCCTGTATACCAGAGGCATGCACATCTCACTCAGTTACACTGCTGCACCTTACATCCAATTCAGAGCTGCCAATTGGAGTGGAAGTAAACAACAGGACAGATAGGAAACTGCTCAAGATACATTGCTTCCACTGCCAAGCTAATGTAACCCCAAGTTGAGTAATTGAGCTGCAGATGGTGCTTGTGTATGTGCCCATTATGTTGATCAGGACTGAGATGGATTCCTCCCATCTATCTAAAATGTGCATTAAAATATAGTTAATCATTTAATTTTCCAACATTGATTAGATCATTAAAGGATTTGTGGCAATGAATTCTGGAGTGCCCAGTACTGATCTTGTAGGGACACAAGAACAAAAGAAAAAAATAGTAGCTCAGCTATCAGGCACCACAAGTCTGCCTCACCACATAATAAGATCATGGCTGACATATGTTAGCCTCAACTTCTCTTCTGTGCTATTTCTCCACACTCCTCTATTACTCCATCTGTCAATCTCCAACTCCACTGTAAATATTTCTATTGATTCAGCTTCCACCCGTTATGTTTGATTAAGGCCAACACTCATTCTTCTATATCTTCCAACCACAATTCCTTATCTCATCTTGTCAACCAACAGGTATCTCCATCCTATTAATTTCCCCTTGGTTCTTTAAAATTCATATTATTGTATCCAAGGCAGCCAGTGTTCCTGCTATTTTTTTAAATGAAAGCACAAAGTGATAGGGCAATGTCATGGCTGGATTAGAAAATACGATCACAATTGCAATGTATTTACTCAAAGGTCTAAACAACACTAACTATGTATTCTGAAGGTTTGAAGGTTGTTTTAGCAAAATTTCAAATACCCTGAAAAGAGGAAAAAAAAGGAAACAACGATTGTTGTTGTACTTCTTATTGATCAACCATTTTCCTCCTCTCTCCTTACTCAGCGAAGAGTCCTTCGATGTCAAGGATGTAATTTGCCATCATCTTGTCACTTGTCACTTATTATTTAGAAATGATACTGGAATGGTCAATGAATGACAATAGACAATAGACAATAGTCTATTATGAATGGGAGTATGAGGATATTGACATAAAATATGAGCAGGAAGTCATGCCTTGCAGGTCAGATTGGACATAAGCCCCACTTTCAAAGTAAGAAAGAAAATAAAACTAAACATATTGAGCTGGACAATTGACACAGACAGGAATCAAGTTACCTAACATTATATAATACAATGTTAAATCCCGAAGACTTCTATTTAGGCAGAAGCTGAAGTATATTCCTTAAGCTTACAGTGAACTTCACTTGAGAGTGCAGGAGGCCACTAGTCAGTTGGTTAGATGGGGATGGAGAGTTGAAGTGGCAGAAAATGCAGAATCACCATTGCATCCAGTATGCATTTAGTTTCTCCAAGGTCAAATTGACAACATAAAATTCAGTGCACTAGTTTGGAAGAGGTGCAAGTAAACTGCTGTTTCACCTGCAAAGACTGTTTGGGTCCTTAGATAGTGGGAAAGGAAGAAATGTAAACACAAGTGTTGCATCGCCTGTGGTTGCAAGTGAAAGTGTCATAAAAATTGGGATGGGTGATTTGTGGAATCAGAAGACTGAACTTGGGTGTCATGAGGGGAAAGATCCTTGTGCAATGTTGAAAAGGGAGGGGAGAGGAAGAATGTGTCTGAAATTGCAGAGAATGGTGTGCATCGGATGCTGGTGGAATAGAAGGTAATGACCAGGGAACTCTTTATTTAACCTGTCTCAGAGGAGAGAATTTGAGAACACATGCATAAGAATGATCAGATGTGCTCAGAGCGTTTCACAATGGTAGTGGAGAAACCATGGTTTAGGAAGGATGATATGTCAAAGGCATCTGTTCAAAAAGTCTCACCATCAGGGCAAATACGATGGAGGCATAGTGATTGGGTAAATGAAATAGATTTCTGTATATTGGCCAATAATGTCTGTAATTGGTCAAATGGGTTGGACAACAATGTCCTTCTCAATTCAGTCAGGACTCAAAAGTGCTTCCAGCAATGGTGATTGAATAATAGTGGAACTGCTATATGATGTGTATATGTTTAGTTTGTAACAACACTGCCTGTACTCAGTCTCTAAAGTTTTGTGTATTTTCAGGAAGAAAAAGTCAAGGGATCATCCCATCTTCATCAGTGTGATGGCGGTTGAGAGAGTCAATAGCTTTAGTTCTTGGGCATACAGATCTCTGATGATCTGTCCTGGGCCCAGAACAATGATGCAATCTCAAAGAAAGTTAATCAACACCTCTACTTCCTCAGAGCTACTTTGACATACTATCTGATTTATCTAGAATAACTGATAATATTTATTTATATATATATATATTCCTGGAAATATGTAGCAAGTGAGAATTTCATTGTTTTACTTCTGGCGCATAGGCCAATTGTGTTCTTGACTCTTTTGACAGTTCTCACTAGCCCAGTATTTTGATAGTGGCATTAAGGAAAAGCACAAGCCCTCCTCCTTAGAAGGGATGCTTTGTAATTACTCTCAGATACAAGGAGCAAACATTCCCAATTAAGCTTAATGTTCTGAAATGCAACCTCGCCGTACCTTTTCCTTTCTTTAATTAATTGGGTCCAGATACCAGCTGAGCACTAATGCAGTTCCAGTGAAATCTGCTGTCTCAGCACAGTCTAAGAATCAATAGTCTTCTTACAAATGGCTCTAAACCTCTTCTTACAAATGGTTCCAAACCTCAGAGCTAGATGTGATATTTTTCCCATTGGTTTCTTACTCAGTTGTTTGATCATGGTTGGCAAAGTACATTGATTTGTAACAGGACAGTCTAAATGAAATGCATAAATATTAATGGCTTGGTCTGGAGTTTCTTTTGACTGGATTTACATAGGAACCAATAACACTTCTGTATACCAGCTCAGAATCAGAAACATAGATTGATGGAATCACAGCCACCCTGAAATAGAAAGACTAATGGGTCTGTCCCACTTAGATGACTTTTAAGTTGACTACAGGAGTCTATGCGGTCGCCACATGGTTGCCACATGGTCGCCGGTGGTCGCTGGGATGTTGCCTGTATGGTCGTGAGTAGTCTCCTGGTCGCCGAATATTTTTCAGCATGTTGTAAAATTTTCGGCGACAGCGGTGACCTTGGGTTTGACGCCAAATTAGTGTAGCTTGACGTAGGTGCTGTTGTAGGTTGTCGCCAGGTCAATGTAGGCAGTTGCCCGGATGTGGTAGATTATCACCAGGATTTCGTTGGTTGTTGACAGGATGTCGTAGGTTGTTGCCAGGTGATGTAGGTTGTCGCCGGTGCTGACTTTGGTGAATTTCAATGTTGTATTCGCTGGCAGCCGCCTAAAAAATCGCCTAAATTAGTCCAGTCGCTGTTTTTTCGGCGACCTGCTATGACTATGACAGTCACCAAAAAATTTGCCTAAGTGGGACAGGCCCATGAGTCTTATGTTCAATGTTAAAAGTACAAAATAATGTACAATTTCAAAATGCATCTACTGAAATGAACTGTAACTTCTATTACTCATAGGAATTGTATGCAAAAACCCATCTAAACAATAACAAAAAAAGAATTGCAATTATATATTGTCTCCAATTAACTCAGAATGCTGTGAAGTGCCTGTGGATAATGAACTGTAACTTCTATTACTGAAATGAAACTGTTAGTATGTATACACAGTTATTTTCCACAGTAATGCAATAATGACGAGATAGTTGATTAGTGGATATGTATTAGCCAAAACCAGTAAGAACAAGTATTCCACAACATTGGTCCACAGAAACGTTATATCCTCTTGCATGGGCAACTGGAGCTTGGTTCTATGTCTGATCTAAAAGATGCTTAAGTATATTTAAGGTGAAAGGGGCAAAGTTTAAAGGAGATGTGCAGGGTACCTTTTTACACAGAGAGTGAGGAGTCCCCAGAACATGCTGCTGAGGCAGATTTGTTAATGACATTTAATTTTGGATAGGCATATGGAGATGCATGGAATGCCCTCAGCATCCATAAGGACTCATCACACCCCTGCCACGGTCTGTTTCAACTACTTCCCTCCGGCAGACGTTACAAGGCCTTCTACGCCCGAACCTCCAGACTCAGGAACAGTTTTATCCCAAGAGCTATAGCGGCTCTGAACCGGCCCTAATGAGTGCCCCCCCACCCACTCCCTTTGGACAGTCTCCCTCAGATGGTCACGTCAATCAATTCAGCTTGTTTATTTATGTATTGTATCTATTTACCTTTCTTGTACATCAGTGGAGCTGCATACTAAATCTCGTTGCACTGACGTGCAATGACAATAAAAGATATATTATTATTATTATTATTATGTAGGGATATGATTATGTGCGAACAGATGAGAGTTGCTCTTGGCATCATGTTCGGCACAGACATTGTGGCTGAAGGACCTGTTCTTGTGGTGTATTGTTCTATGTTCTATTTTCTAAACTATACTTTCAACCAAAATGGTGTCAGTATGATTCTACCAAATGCTTTAATTTTCTTAATTCCCTGAGGTTTAAGTGAGACTTCTTAAGGCTGTTGAGAAGGTCTCCCATAATAGCCTGATCCAGAATAAAAGGCACAAGGGGCAAAGTATGTTGGCAAACTGATCCAAAACTGGGGCTAGTGGTGAATGTATGTTATTCTGGTTGCAACTACAGTAGGGATTAGGGTTGGGACTGTTAATATTTATAATGTATATAATTGACTGACATGACAATGTAGATTATCTGGTTTATAAACTTGCATATGCTATGAAATTGGTGGAGTCATTGAAATCAAAGAAGTTTGTCTAAGTATAGTGCAGGAGATAGATCAGAAAAATAGGACAAGCAGTGGGGGATAGATTTTAATCTAGACAAGTAATGCATGACGGGAAGTCAAATTCCGATGAAACATATGGAGTAAATGGCAGGGACTTTAGGAAGGTCGATAAACTGAGAGACCTTGAGGTGCAAATCCATGGCTCACTGAAAGTGATAACACAAAATGGTTGGATAGTGATGAAGACATTTCAGATGCTTGCCTTCATAGGCCAACATATTTGGTTTAAGAGCTTGGCCATCATTGAATTGAATTGAATTGAATTGAATTGAATTCCTTTATTGTCATTCAGACCTTACGGTCTGAACGAAATTTCATCATGCTGAAGCTGTACAAAGCATAAGTTAGACCACACCTGGAGTATTATTACAGTTCAGGTTGTCACAATACAGCAAAGATATGGTAGCAATAGAGAACATGTAGAAATGCTTCACTAGAATATTGAGGGCTATGGTTATAAAAAGTGTTTGGAGAGCCTGGGTTTATTCTCACTGGAACGTATGAGGCTGAGGAGTGAATTTATACAGAAATGGACAATCATCTTTTGGGTCGAGACCCTTCATCTGAACTGAAGAAGGGTCCCGATCCGAAACACCATCTGTCTATCATAGATGGCCAGAATCATTTTCCAAAGTCAGAGGAGTCCAGAACTAGTCGAAAAAGGCTGAAGAAGAGAGATGATACATTTAAAGGATTTCTGAGGGGTATGTTTTTCACACAGAGTGTGGTTGTTATTTGAAGTGGCCTAGTCATAGTGTCATAGAGTGATACATTATGGAAACAGACCCTTCAGCCCAACTTGCCCACACCGGCCAACATGTCCCAGCTACTTGAGTCCCACTTGCCTGCACTTGGTCCATATCCCTCCAAACCTGTCCCATCCATGAACCTGTCTAACTGTTTCATAAACTTTGGGATAATCCCAGCCTCAACGACCTCCCCAGGCAGCTTGTCCCATACACCCACCACCCTTTGTGTGAAAATGTTACCCCTCAGATTCCTATTAAATCTTTTCCCCTTCACGTTGAACCCATGTCCTCTGGTCCTCAATTCACCTACTCTGGGCCAGAGATTCAGTTCATCTATCCGATCTATTCCTTTCATGATTTTATACATCTCTATAAGATCACCCCTCATCCTCCAGCGCTCCAAGTAATAGAGACCCAGCCTACTTAACCTCTCCCTATAGCTCAGACCCTTTAGTCCTGGCAACATCCTCGTAAATCTTCTCTGAACCCTATCAAGCTTAACAATATCTTTCCTATAACATGGTGCCCATATGCCATGTGTGAGGAGGCGGTAGTACATTGCAACATTTAAAAAGCATCTGAACAGGCGCGTAATTGGGAAATGAGCAAGGAAATATGGGTCAAATAGAGGCAAATTGGATAAGCATACATTGACATCATGGTCTGCAAATGAGATACAAGAGCCATTCTCAGTGTTACATGAATCTATAATTCCGTGATTCTGTGATCAAGCCAATCATTAGCACATATCTCTGAAGTACCGGGCTAGAAATTAGACATTAGTATTTTGCCAATAACAACGGATCAGAAAAAAAACATCATGGACATTTTCCTATGATAATGTGCTGACAGAAATAACCCTTCAAAGTGAATGATGTGTACAAAACGCAGCTCATGGATTTCATATAAGAAAAAAATATTTATTATAGATTTTTTCCACGCATGACTTTAACCATAACCTTCAAATCCAAAAAGATAGGATTAATATAATTTAAGATGGACAAAAATCTGTGCTAATTAATCTTTTTTTTAAATGTAAATGAGGCATAATTAGCATAATTGCTCATGTTATTCTTAACAACGCTATAATTTTTACACTGAATATGTAAAGACAAGGCTTATTCTTTGCATTCAAAGTCTGAATTCTAATTAACAAGAGTTATATAGCCACATTAAGGTAATTCACCTATTGTTGCTTAATAGTTGCAAAAAAAATGCAACAATTAAGGAGGCTTGTAATGGATCTGGAGCTGAATGCACACTGCATTAATTAGGAGTGCATTCCCTTGCATCAGAGCAGCTGCAGAAATGTAGGTTTCTCATCAGATATTAGACCCATTTGTAGAAAAGTTTAGCTAATCCTTTTTTTCTGATCCTTATGTCTAGAGGTTCATGGCACACAATCTCTCTGACATATCATCAATGATCACTATCTGAGACCATTACAATGATCAACATGGCAATTGGATTTGTTGTGTGTGATATATTATAGGTTTTTTTCTAAGATTGGGTTTATGGTTCATTATTTATGGAATCCACTTTACGGTAATGGTGTCTTAGGTGTATATAGGGAGGATACAGTGCATTCAGAAAGTGTTCAGACCCCTTCACATTTTCCACATTTTGTTACGTTACAGCCTTATTCTAAAATGGGTTAAATTCATTTATATTTTTTAATCATCTATCTACACACAATACCCCATAATCAAACAGTGAAAACAGGTGTTTAAAATTTTTGCGAAGTATTTAAAAAGAAATAACTGAAATATCACATTTACATAAATATTCAAACCCTTTACAGTACTTTGTTGAGGCATCTTTGGCAGCGATTGCAGCCTCAAGTCTTCTTGCGTATGACGCTACAAGCTTGGCACACCTGTATTTGGGTAATTTCTCCCATTCTTCACTGCAGATCCTCTCAAGCACTATCAGGTTGGATGGGGAGTGTCGATGCACAGCTATTTTCAGGTCCCTCCAGAGATGTTCGATCAGGTTCAAGTCCAGGCTCTGGCTGGGCCACTCAAGGACATTCACAGACTTGTCACAAAGCCACTACTGCGTTGTCTTGGCTGTGTGCTTAGGGTCATTATCCTGTTGGAAGGTGAACCTCCGCCCCAGTCTGAGGTCCAGAACGCTCTGGAGCAGGTTTTCACCAAGGATCTCTCTGTACTTTGCTCCGTTCATCTTTCCCTTGATCCTGACTAATCTCCCAGTTCCTGCCACTGAAAAACATCCCCACAGCATGATGCTGCAACCACCATGCTTCATCGTAGGAATGGTATTGGCCAGGTGCCTGGTTTCCTCCAGACGTGACGCTTGGCATTCAGGCCAAGGAGTTCATTCTTGGTTTCATCAGACCAAAGAATCTTGTTTCTCATGCCTTTTGGAAAACTCTGCATGGGCTGTCATGTGCCTTTTACTGAGGGGGTGGCTTCTGTCTGGCCACTCTACCATAAAGGCCTGATTGGTGGAGTGCTGCAGATATAGTTTACCTTCTGGAAAGTTCTCCCATCTCCACAGAAGAACTCTATGAAGAACAGAGTGACCACCGGGTTCATGGTCACCTCCCTGACCAAGAACCTTCTCCCCCAATTGCTCAGTTTGGCCGGGCGGCCAGCTCTATGAAGAGTCCCGGTGGTTCCAAAGTTCTTCCATTTAAGAATGACGGAGGCCACCGTGTTCTTCAGGACCTGCAATGCTGCAGAAATTGTTTTCTACCCTTCCCCAGATCTGTGTCTCAATGTAATCCTGTCTCATAATTCCTTCATCTTCATGGCTTGGTTTTTGCTCCGACATGCACTGTCAACTGTTGGACCTTATATGGACAGGTGTGTGCCTTTCCAAATCATGTCCAATCAATTTAATGTACCACTGGTGGACTCCAATCAAGTTGTAGAAACATCTCAAGGATAATCAATGGAAACAGGATGAACCTAAGCTCAATTTTGAGTGTCATAGCAAAGGGTATGAATACTCATGTAAAGTGATATTTCAGTTATTTATTTTCAATTACTTTGCAAAAATGTCTAAACACGTTTCGCTTTTTCATTCTGAGGTATTGTGTGTAGATTGGTGATGAAAAAAAAGAATTTAATCGATTTTAAAATAAGGCTGTAACGTTACAAAATGTGGAAATAAGTGAAGGGGTGTGAATACTTTCTGGATGCACTGTATTTCTCCAAACTGAGGAGTCTCAAAATAAGACCACAGTCCCAGAATAAAAGATACCTCATGTAATTCTTAAATGAAATGAATAGGATTTGTAGTAAAGAACTGCAGATGCTAGTTTAAATCGAAGGTAGACAAAAAATGCTGGAGTACCTCAGTGGGACAGGCAGCATCTCGGGAGAGAAGGAATGGGTGACATTTCGGGGAGAGACCCTTCTTCAGACTGCAAATGAAATTAAATGAATTTCTTCAGAATTGATGAATCTTTGGAATTCTCTATATCAAATTAATAATTCCACACCCATTAATAATTTTATTGATGTAATTGGAGATGAGACAAGAGCACAGTGGAAGTACAAAAGTGAGATTGATTGATTTCCACATTAAGGGAATTGAGAGTTATGCAGATAATGCAGAGAATATTTGAGGATGGTGCACACCAGGTCTCCTGATCTAAACTTTTACATTCTTTGGAAAATTGCTAACTTTAACACAATCTGTACTTTAAATAAAGTGGATAAGCTTGAGGCTCAGTAAGAAATTGGCATGTATGATGTTGTGGGAATTTCAGAGACATGGCTGCAAGATGACCAGGACTGGGAAATGAATATTCAAGGAAATACGTCCTATCGAAAAGACAGACAGGTGGACAGAGGGGGTGGGGTAGCTCTGTTGGTGAAGAATAAAATTCAGTCCCTTGCGAGGGGTGACATAGAATCAGGAGATGTAGAGTCAGTATGGATAGAACTGAGGAATTTTAAGGGTAAAAAGACCCTAATGGGAGTTATCTACCCCCAAACAGTAGCCTGGATATAGGGTGCAAGTTGAATCGAGTTAAAATTGGCATGTCACAAAGGTAATGCTATGGTTGTTATGGGAGATTTCAACATGCAGGTAGACTGGGAAAATCAGGTTTGTGCTGGACCCCAAGAAAGGGAGTTTGTGGAGTGCCTCCGTGATGGATTCTTAGAGCAGCTTGTACTGGAGCCTACTAGGGAAAATGCAATTCTGGATTTAGTGTTGTGTAATGAACTGGATTTGATAAGAGAACTCGAGGTAAAGGAGCCATTAAGAGGTAGTGACCATAATATGATAAGTTTTAATCTACAATTTAAGAGGGAGAAGGGAAAATCAGAAGTTTCAGTATTACAGTTGAACAAAGGAGACCATGGAGCCATGAGTGAGGAGCTGGCCAACGTTGACTGGAAAGATACCCTAGCAGGGATGACAGTTGAAAACAATGGCAGGTATTTCTGGGAATAATACAGAAGGTGCAGGATTAGTTCATTCTAAAGAGGAAGATAGATTCCAAGGGGAGTAAGGGTTGACCGTGCCTGACAAGGGAAGTCGGAGACAGTATAAAAATTAAAGAGAAGTAGTATAACATAGCAAAGATGAGCGGGAAGCCAGAGGATTGGGAAACTTTTAAAGAGCAACAGAAAATAATTAAAAAGGCAATTTTGGGGAGAAGAAATGAGGTACGTAGGTAAGCTAGCCAAGAATATAAAGGAGGATAGTAAAAGTTTCTTTAGGTATGTGAAGAAGACGAAAATTAGTTAAGACCAAAGTTGGACCCTTGAAGACTGAAACAGGTGAATTTATTATGGGGAACATGGAAATGCCAGACGAGTTGACCAGGTACTTTGGATCCATCTTCACAAAGGAAAACACAAACAATCTACCTGATGTACTAGTGGCCAGAGGATCTAGGATGACGGAGTAACTGAAGGAAATTCACATTAGGCAGGAAATGGTGTTGACTAGACTGATGGGACTGAAGGCTGATAAATCCCCAGGACCTGATGGCCTGCATCCCAGGGTACTTAAGGAAGTGGCTCTAGAAATCGTGGACACATTGGTGATGATTTTCCAATGTTCTATAGATTCAGTATCAGTTCCTATGGATTGGAGGGTAGCTAATGTTATCCTACTATTTAAGAAAGGCGTGAGAGAGAAAACAGGGAACAATAGACCAGTCAGCCTGACATCGGTGGTGGGGAAGATGCTGGAGTCAATTATAAAAGATGAAATTGCGTCACATTGGGATAGCAGTAACGAGATCGGTCCGAGTCAGCATGGGTTTACGAAGGGGAAATCATGCTTGACTAATCTTCTGGAATTTTTTGATGATATAACTAGGAGAATGGACAAGGGAGAGCCAATGGATGTAGTGTACCTTGGACTTTCAGAAGGCATTTGATAAGGTCCCACATGGGAGATTTGTGGGCAAAATTAAAGCACATGGTATTAGGGGTAGGGTAGTGACATGGATAGAAAATTGTTTGGCAGACAGGAAACAATTGGAAGGGATTAACGGGTCCCTTTCAGAATGGTAGGCAGTGACTAGTGGGGTATCGCGAGGCTCGGTGCTGGGACCGCAGCTATTTACAATATACATTAATGATTTAGATGAAGGGATTAAAAGTAACATTAGCAAATTTGCAGATGACACAAAGCTGGGTGGCAGTGTGAACCGTTGAGGAGGATGCCATGAGGATGCAGGGTGACTTGGATAGGTTGGGTGAGTGGGCAAATGCATGGCAGATTCAGTTTAATGTGGATAAATGTGAGGTAATTGGTGGCAAAAACAGGAAGGCAGATTATTATCTGAATGGTGTCAAATTGGGAAAAGGGGAAGTACAACAAGATCTGGGGGCCCTTATTCATCAGTCACTGAAAGTAAGCATGCAGATACAGCAGGCAGTGAAGAAAGCTAATGGCATGTTGGCCTTCATAACAAGAGGAGTATAGGAGTAAAGAGGTCCTTCTGCAGTTGTATACGACCCTAGTGAGACCACACCTGGAATATTGTGTGCAGTTTTGGTCTCCAAATTTGAGGAAGGACATTCTTGCTATTGAGGGAGTGCAGCGTAGGTTCATAAGGTTAATTCCCGGGATGGCGGGACTGTCACTTGTTGATAGAATGGAGCGGCTGGGCTTGTATACTCTGGAATTTAGATGAGAAGGGATCTTATTGAAACATATAAAATTATTAAGATATTGGACACACTAAAGGCAGGAAACATGGTCCCGATTTTGGGGCAGTCCAGAAACACGGGCCACAGTTTAAGAATAAGGGGTAGGCCATTTAGAATGGAGGTGAGGAAAAACGTTTTCACCCAGAGAGTTGTGAATCTGTGGAATGCTCTGCCTCAAAGGGCAGTGGAGGCCAATTCTCTGGATGCTTTCAAGAGAGAGTTAGATGGAGCTTTTAAAGATAGTGGAGTCAGGGGATATGGTGAGAAGGCAGGAACTGGGTACTGATTGTAGATGATCAGCCATAATCACAGTGAATGGCGGTGCTCTCTCGAAGGGCTGAATGGCCTACTCCTGCACCTATTGTCTATTGTCTATTTATCTGAATTTTTCTATGTCTAACCTTGCAAAAGATGATGATAGCATTGGAATCTAAAATATAAAAGTAATCAAATTGTGGCCTGCAGCTCCCACTTCGATGTATTTTGAAACATTAATTTTACCATGCATGATTTAAAAAAAAACATTTCAGATACTGGAGACCTGAAACAAAAATGGAAAATTGTGGAAAAATTCAGCAGGTGCAGCATCAGTGGATAGTGAAACAGTTGATAGTTCTGATAAAAACCTGATGAGTGCTAGGAAGAAACTGTTCTTGAACCTGAAGGTCCTGGTTTAGAGGGTCACCTAGGAATATAGATTACAGAGAGTGTAAACCCTGTCCCATCCATCACTTACTTCCTCATCATGAAATGGAACCATAGGAGGCATTACCACAAAAAGGCAGCCAATATTATCAAAGACCAACACCACTCAGGCCCTGCTCACATTTCACTTCGACCATCGAGAAGAACTACGTGTCTGAAAACCATGGCCACCAGGTTCAAGAATAGCTTCAACCCAAATACCATCAGGCTCTTGAACACTGCACAATACTAATCTCAACTATGAACTTCTATTGAATGTCTTTAATTGAAATAAGTACAATGTTTTTTTTTGCACTGGCATTGTGGTTATTAATTTATTCATATTTGTGTTATATATTTAATGCATGATTAGAATACAGGCTCATTATGCTACTGTAAATCAGAATTTAATTGTTCTGTTGTTGATACACATGACAATTAAATGCTCTTCACTATTGATTCTCTTTAAATTATCGTCTTTCTCCTTCCACAGATGCTGCCTAACCTTTAGAGCATTTCCTGCAATTTCTGTACTTAATATTAATAGATGTATAATATCAAACCATTTGATGGAAAAAGTCAAGAGAGTTTAATTGTCATATGTACAGGCAATGAAACATTGAAATTCTTACTTTCTCCAGTTTAACAGGCCAGTTAACACAACAATCAAATAAATAGATGATCATCATTCATACAATAAATTGGAACCATACCATAATAGTGAAAACCAAATTCTATTGGCAAACAAAACAACGTCAAAAGTAGATTACAGTTGCTGAGGTAATGATTGCTGTTTACCATATTTACTTCTGTTGCCTCTTTTATTGCAGATGAAAAATTGAACCTACCGTGTGAATTGGTATTTTTAGTTCTGTGGTTGTTGCTATATGCCTTGATAGGTTGATACCCAGTTTTAAAATAGTCATTTGTTTCTTTCACAGTTTCACTTAATTAAAAATGCTCTATATAGGATTGTAAAAATGTAGCTGAGGTGTCAATATCAGTAATGTAAACTGATAACCACAGTAATGGGTGGTTTAATTTGTTGACCTGTCAACTTGCTATTTCTAAAATGCTTGACCTCACACGTAGATCAGATTTTTCTGTAACAGCACATCTCACCTAGGGTTACCAACGTTCTCACTCCCAAATAAGGAACAAAAGGTCAAAATAAGGGACAAATTCCCGACGGCAATTAAGAAACTGCAGCTGATAAGTAGGGCCTGTATGACTTTATATCTTTGTAACATTTCCTCTCATACTTAAATAAAAATAGAAACTGTGAGAAATAATGTTAATGAATGGTAGTTATAGTGTGAGAGCATAAAAAGTGTAAGGTAAAGTGGCCATTAATAGAAGCAAAACCAAATTACTCTGGTTTTCACATTTTCGAATAACTTTTGGTTTCAAAATTTACAAGGTCAGCTGCAATATTTACAAGATCAGGAGCAGGCAACTAGCCCATATCAGGAGATCACTTAAGAGACATACTGTGGAAACTGATATGGCTATGAGACATTATTGTATGCACTAGTCAAATGTACAGAGAAAAGATCTATGTTGACTGAACCATCTCAACCATCCTGAGCTGAAATATTCTGTGACGTAGATAATGTAGCAACGATCCCCAGAATAAGATCAAGGGAAGTTCCCGTCTGGCTATTTTGCCCTTAGTGCATCAAGCATGCTTATGGTCATGCTTTTTGAATCAATACTTGAACTGTTGGTGCATCCAAAGAGCCACACCCCGCAACATTGATTTAAAATAATGAATGTTTTGGATGTCTGGGTTTTATTCTCAGAAGCTTTCACAGTATTGGTGTGAATTACCTTGTTTCAACAAAGATGTTTGAACAGCTAGAGTTGATTTTGATAGTTTAAATGTGCTCCCTTTGCTAATCTTTTTACCTCTCTAACATCACCCCACATCCTCCTGCATGCCAAGTCCTCCTTTACTGCATTTCTAGTCTGCCCAACCTCTCCCGAAAGCTCTGGTATTTCCATGTAATTCCTCACTGCACTCTTTCATGTTTAACAATGTATTTTCTATAGCAGGGTGCCCAATACTGAACATAATGCACTGAATGTGGCCTCACCAATGTGTTGTTCATCGGTAACATAATACTCCATAACATGTTGCACAATTGTGACATAACTTCTGTACTGGATTCTTGACTGATGAAGGCCAATGTCCTGAAAGCCTCCTTGACTATCCTATCTGCCGTTCAAGGAACTTGTGCGTGCACTCCTAAATTGCTCTGCTCTACAATGCATGCCAAGGGCCTGCCTTTCACTGTGAAGGTCCTGCCTTGGTTTGATTTCTCAAAATGAAATAACTCAGATGCATTTGCATTAAAATCCATTAACAATTCCTCAGTCCTCTTGCCCAACTGATCAAGATCTTGATGTACTTTTTGATAACCATCTTCACTATCTAGGATACCACTCACTTTGGTGTAATCTGCAAACTTACTAATCATGCCTTTTACATTCTCATCCAAATTATTGATACAAGTCATGGGACCAGCACTGATCGCTGAGGCACACCATTAGGCGTTGGCCTCCAGTCCAATAGACAACCTTCCATCAATACTCTCTGCTTCCGTCCATGAAGCCAATTGTTGATGCAGTGGGCTAGATCTCCCTGGATCCCATGTGATCTAATCTCCCTGACCAGCCCACCTTACGAAATCTCATTGAATACGTTGAATCATCAGTCCATAGAGACAATGTCCAAGGCTTTGCCCTCATTAACTTTTTTGGCTCAAAAACAAATATTTATTATGCTATAAGTATTGTTACATTTAGGTTTATTATGCGGAAGGATCCAATGAACCTTTCAGTTGATAAACAGAGGACGCTGAAAGTGGTTTACAATACCATTTTAATATTAATTTTGCTTTTTATAGTAATGGTGCAGGATTTTACCCATGTTCGGAGAAAAAGTGGGAATATTGGAAATTGCAAAATTCAATTACTACATTGCTTTTCAATGTGAGTTACTGTAACAACGTTCTCTTCCTTTGATAGTTCTAAATTAAATTCAATCACAGTTGCAAAAGGTTTCCATCCATTAAATTGCATAAGTAAATGCCCTGAATGAGATTAATCATGTCAATTAATGATTCACTTAATAATTTGCTAGAATGGTGTTTTTACATCAAGCAGAAATGCTGTGAGTGTGCTTCACCTAATATAACATTTATTTGCTTATCCATTCCAGTTTAGGTTCAGGATCATAGAATACATATTAGGCCTAGTTTTCTTTCTTGTACTCAAAACTTTGCATGTGTCTGCTGAATATTTTGTTGGATTTGTTGATGTACTGAAAGCGGGTGGTAAACTGAATCACATCGTAAAATAAGCATTACAATTGTAATAATCTACCTTGCAGTCTGATTTGTTGCGGGACAGGCACTAATTTTTTTGTTGAACTCTCATTAAGCTGATTTCAATTATATTTATTTTAATGAAACAGGTTGAATTGATATGGTTCTTCCTGCTGCTAACCTCTGAGTCTTCTGTACATGGTTAAGGCAGGTGTTTAGCTAGATAGTAGAGGTTCAATTTGGCAGTGATGATAGCAAATTAGACTTACCTGTGGATTGAAATCATGATCCTATCTTCCGATCTGCCTTCTCTGCATACTCACATGCTTTTGATTGGACATGGCAGGCATGCCAACATTTTCTATGCGTATTGAAAATGGAATTCCAGGCAGCATCTCATCTTGTGCCAAACAATGTCCCCAATTTCACAGACATTTTGCTGATCTCAATCAATGGTTTGCTTGCTAACAGCACCAACTCCTGGTTTCAACATGTGGAAATGTAAATAAATGACCATGAATTGGTATTTCGTGTCAGTTTTATAAAGTAGAAATTTCAGACAAATGAACCATAGCATGAGCTTTCAAGTACTTTGACATAAATGTATCTGATGCTTCTTATCTTCAAAGTAATGGGGAATCTGGACAATGTGGGTACAGGGATATTATTTTCAGCAGCGGAAATGCTGCATCTCGCACTTCTCTGTATTAATCTCTATTAAGCATTCCTCATCCCACCTGCCCAACCAATCACGATCCTGCTGTAATTTTTGACAACCATCTTCGCTATCAACAATATCATCCACTTTAGTGTCATCTGCAAACTTACTTATCATGCCTTGGGCATTCTCATCCAAATCATTGATATAGATGACAAACAACAATGGACCCAGCACCAAACCCTAAGGTACGCCACCTGTCATAGATCTCCAGTCCGAAAAACAACCTTCCTTCCATGAAGCCAATTTTCTATCCATTCAGCTAGCTCTCCATTGATGCCATGCGATCAAACTTTCCAGAGCAGCCTCTCGTACGGAGCCTTATCCAATGCCATGATGAAATCCAAATACTGTATACAATGGCTATAGCTCTGCCCTCATCAACCTTTGTGATCACATGCTACCTACTGGCATTGTTGCTTTCAAAGATCTATGGATGTGTACTCCACATTCCCTCTGTCCCTTAATATTTCCTAAGAACCTATCATCCATTATATATGTTTTAAGCCTCATTGACGCACCCAAAATGCATCAGCTTGTCAGGATTTGCCATTTTTGAGCCCATTTCATCAACACATCAATATTTCTCGGCAATCTAAGACCATGAGAAAACGGGAAATTACAGACCAGTTAGTCTAACATAGGTAGTGGGGAAAATGCTACAGTCAGTTATTAAAGATGGGATAGCAGCACATTTGGAAAGTGGTGAAATCATTGGACAAAGTCAGCATGGATTTATGAAAGGTTAATCATGTCTGACGAATCTTATAGAATTTTTAGAGGATGTAACTAGTAGAGTGGATAAGGGAGAACCAGTGGATGTGTTATATCTGGACTTTCAGAAGGCTTTCGATAAGGTCCCACAGAAGAGATTAGTATGCAAACTTAAAGCACACAGTATTGGGGATTTAGTATTGATGTGGATAGAGAACTGGCTGGCAGACAGGAAGCAAAGAGTAGGAGTAAACGGGTCCTTTTCAGAATGGCAGGCAGTGACTAGTGGGGCACCGCAAGGCTCAGTGCTGGGACCCCAGCTATTTACAATATATATTAATGATTTGGACGAGGGAATTGAATGCAACATCTCCAAGTTTGCGGATGACATGCATCTGGGCGGCAGTGTTAGCTGTGAGGAGGATGCTAGGAGGCTGCAAGGCGACTTGGATAGGTTGGGTGAGTGGGCAAATGCATGGCAGATGCAGTATAATGTGGATAAATGTGAGGTTATCCACTTTGGTGGCAAGAACAGGAAAGTAGACTATTATTTGAATGGTGGACGATTAGGAAAAGGGGAGATGCAATGAGACCTGGGTGGCATGGCACACCAGTCATTGAAAGTAGGCATGCAGGTGCAGCAGGCAGTGAAGAAAGCGAATGGTATGTTAGCATTCATCGCAAAAGGATTTGAGTATAGGAGCAGGGAGGTTCTACTGCAGTTGTACAGGGCCTTGGTGAGACCACACCTGGAGTATTGGGTACAGTTTTGGTCTCCTAATCTGAGCAAATACATTCTTGCCATAGAGGGAGTACAAAGAAGGTTCACCAGTCTGATTCCTGGGATTGCAGGTCTTTCATATGAAGAAAGACTGGATAGACTCGGCTTGTACTCGCTAGAATTTAGAAGATTGAGGGGGGTCTTATAGAAACTTACAAAATTCTTAAGCGGTTGGACAGGCTAGATGCAGGTAGATTGTTCTCGATGTTGGGGAAGTCCGGAACATGGGGTCACAGTTTAAGGATAAAGGGGAAGTCTTTTAGGACCGATATGAGAAAAACATTTTTCACACAGAGAGTGGTGAATCTGTGGAATTATGTGCCACAGAAGGTAGTTGAGGCCAGTTCATTGGCTATATTTAATAGAGAAACATAGAAACATAGAAAATAGGTGTAGGAGGAGGCCATTCGGCCCTTCGAGCCAGCACCGCCATTCATTGTGATCATGGCTGATCGTCCCCTATCAATAACCCATGCCTGCCTTCTCCCCATATCCCTTGACTCCACTAGCCCCTAGAGCTCTATCTAACTCTCTCTTAAATCAATCCAGTGACTTGGCCTCCACTGCCCTCTGTGGCAGGGAATTCCATAAATTCACAACTCTATGGGCGAAAAAGTTTTTCTCACCTCAGTCTTAAATGACCTCCCCTTTATTCTAAGTGTGGCCCCAGTTTCTGGCCTCGCCCAACATTGTGAACATTTTTCCTGCATCTAGCTTGACCAGTCCTTTTATAATTTTATATGTTTCAATAAAATATCCCCTCATCCTTCTAAACTCCAGTGAATAAAAGCCTAGTCTTTTCAATCTTTCCTCATATGACAGTCCCGCCATCCCAGGGATCAATCTCGTTAACCTATGCTGCACTGCTTCAATCACAAGGACGTCCTTCCTCAAATTAAACCAAAACTGTACCCAATACTCCAGATGTTGTCTCACCAGAGCTCTATACAACTGCAGAAGAGCCTCTTTACTCCTATACTGAAATCCTTTTGTTATGAAGGCCAACATTCCATTAGCTTTCTTCACTGCCTGCTGTACCTGTAAGCCAACTTTCAGTGACCGGTGTACAAGGAAGCCTAGGTCTCGCTGCACATCCTCGTTACCTAACCTAACCCCATTGAGATAATAATCCGCCCCCTTGTTTTTGACGCCAAAGTGGATAACCTCACAATTATTTATATTATACTGCCTTTGCCATGCATCTGCCCACTTCAGGCGGGGGTTGACGGGGGCTGGTGTGCGGAGCATCCTGCGGCTGGGGGAGGGGGATGTCTTCAGGCGGGGCCTGTCGAGGGGGTTGGGGAGTGCTGCCATGGCCCACCGCTGCTGTGGCCTACCACTGCCGTGGCCTACCACTGCCGTGGCCTACTGCTGGCTACCCCTGCCACTGCCTTGGCCTATCGCTGTCATTGTAACTGCTGCCGCTCCCCACCAGCTTCAGGCGGGGGCCGGTAGGGAGAATTCTGCAGCTGGGGATGGGGACGGCTTCAGGCGGGGGCCGGTGGGGAGGGGAGCATCCTGCAGCTGAGGACAGGATGGATTCAGGTGGGGGCCGATGGGGTGGGAAGTGTCCTGCAGACAGGGAGGGGGACGGATTCAGGAGGGGGCTGTTGAGGGCTGTCGGGGGCGGTCGGGAGCCGGTGGGCAGGGGTGAAACTTCCTGCAGCCGGCAGAGGGGGACAGCTTCAGGTGGGGGCTGTCGAGGGCCGGTGGAGTGGGCGGAGCGTCCTACAGCCGGGAGAGGGGGACGGCTTTAGGCGGGGGCTGTCAGGGGCTGGTGGGGATGGGGGAAGTGTCCTGGAGCCGGGGGAAGGGGACGGAATCACGCATGGCTGTCGGGTGCCGATGATGGGGGGAGCTTCCTGCCGCTGGGTGAGGGGGATGGCTTCAGGCAGTGACTGGTGGGGGGGAGGCTATCTGCAGGGCTAATACAGGCGTTGTGGGCAGAAGGAACTGGTTTTCAGAGGGCTACTATGGATATTACAGGCCAAAGGGATTTTTTCTTCCACTAGTACATGTGTTGTGGGGGCAGAGGGACTGGATTCGGAGGGCTAGTAGGACATTCTGGGCCGAGTGGACTTTTCTTGTTCTAGTATGGGTGTTGTGGGCCGAATGGACTACAGCTGGGGACAGGGACGGCATCAGGCATGGGCCGGCAGGGAGCATTCTTTAGCTGGTGGAGGGGGACACTTCAGGCAGTGTCATCAGGGAGCGTTCTGTAGTCGGGGGAGGGGGATGGTTTGAGGCGGGGGCCAGCGGGGAGCGTCCTGCAGCCGAGGGAGGGAGATGACTTCAGGAGGGGGCCAGTGGGGGGTGGGAGCATCCTGCAGCTGGGGACGGGACGGCTTCAGGCGGGGGCCGGTGGGAGCATAGTGCAGTCGGAGGATGGGGATGGCTTCAGGCAGGGGCAGTCAGGGGCCAATGGTGTGCGGAGTGTGGAGGGCATCCTGCAGATGGGAGAGGGGGACGGCTTCAGGAGGGGACTGCCAGGGGCCGGTGGGGGAGGGGGGAGTGCCCTGCAGCCGGAGGGAGGGGACAGCTTCAGGCGGGAGCTGTCGGGTGCAGATGGGGGGGAGAGCATCCTGCAGCCAGGGGGAGGGGGATGGCTTAAGGTGAGGGCTTTCGGGGGTCAGTGGGGGGGAACGTCCTGCAGCCGGGGAGGGGGGGGGGGTTTCAGGCGGTGGCCAGCCTTTATGCAGGGCTAGTACAGGTGTTATGGGCTGAAGGGACTGGTTTCCAGAAGGCTGGTACAGATTTTATGGGCCAAAGGGTCTTTTCCTGGGCTAGTACAGGTGTTGTGGGCCAGAGGGACTGGCTTCCACAGGGCTAGTAGGACATTGTGGACCGATTGAACATTTCTTGGACTAGTACGGATGTTGTGGGCCGAATGAACTGCAGCTTGGGGACGGGGACGGCTTCAGGCGGGGAGCGTTCTATAGCCGGGGGAGGGGGATGGCTTCAGGCGGGGGCTGGCGGGGGCCGGCAAGAGCGTCCTGTAGCCGAGGAAGGGGATGGCTTCAGGCGGGGGCTGGTGGGAGCGTTCTACAGCCGGGGTAGGGAGTCGGCTTCAGGTGGGGGCCAATGGAAGCGTTCTGTAGCCGGGGAACGGGGACGTCTCCAGGTGGGGGCTTGCAGGGGCGTCCTTCAGCTTGGGGAGTGGGACGGTTTTAGGTGGGGCCTGTCGGGTGCCGGTGGGGGAGGGGGGAGCACTGCTTGGTCTACTGCTGCCGCGGCCTACCGCTGATGTGGCCGTGGCCTGTTGCTGCTGCTCCCCACCGGCTTCAGGCAGGGACTGGTGGGGAGCATCCTGCAGCTGAGGACGGGGATGGCTTCAGGCGGGGGTCGGTTGCGGGGGAAGCGTCCTGCAGCTGGGGACGGGACGGCATCAGGTGGGAGCCGGTGATCGGGGGAGCATCATGCACATGTGGGCGGGGACTGATTTAGGCAGGGGCTGGCGGGAGCATTCTGTAGCCAGGGGACGGGATGGGGATGGCTTCAGGTGGGGAGGGTCCTGTAGCCAGGCGAGGGGGCCTGTCGGGGGCCGGTAGGGGGAGAGCGCTGCTGTGGCCTACCGCTGCCATGGCCTACCCCTGCCGCTGCCTCTCCCTGTACTCCTTACCGCTGGCGTGGCCTACCCCTGACGCAGGCGTGACCTACCCCTGACACTAGCGTGGGCTATCGATGTGTGGCGGGGTGGGTGTTTGCTGGGCAGGAAGCGTCCTGCAGCTGGGGATGGGGACAGGTTCAGGCGGGGAATGTCCTGTAGCCAGGTGAGGGGGACGGCTTCAGACAGGGTCTATCGAGGGCCAGTAGGGGGGGAGCGCTGCCATGGGCTATCGCTGCTATGGCCTACCCCTGCCGCTACCTACCCCTGGATACAGCCTCACTTAGCTCCTCCAGCTCCAGCGTCACTCAGCGGCTCCCTGCCCCGGACGCACTCTCTCACCGGCTGCCTGCCAGCCGCACTCACCGGCTGCCTGCCGGCCACACTCACTCACGCACTGGCTGCCTGCCGGACGCACACACTCGGCAGCTCCCGGCACGTCGTGATGGCTGATGCAGCTCTCTCGCCACACTCTGCTCACTCCGCTCCTTCTCTTTATTCTCCTCGCCGCCGGTGATTGACAGCGGGTTGCGGAATGGGGCTTTTTTAACGATATTTAAACCATCATATCTTTTGTAATGTTCCACCGATCAGAACAAAACTTGTTGGACTTGCAGCACAGGAGAATGCAGATTAAAGTGGCGAAAAATCGTAGTGCTATCGCGTACCGTTTTTGCGCAAATTTAAGAAAAACACAAACCAGAAGAGGACAAGATGAGGGTTTTAGTTAAGTATAGAAGATATAGATAGAAGATAGATAGACAGATAGATAGATAGATAAACAGATAGAAAGATGGAAAGACAGACAGACAGACAGACAGACAGACAGACAGACAGACAGACAGACAGACAGACAGACAGACAGACAGACATTTTTGTTGCAGGGGAAGTGGACCAACATAGTCGATCCGACAAACCTACAGTATACTTTGAATTGTTTTCTTTGTCAATATCCGTCAACGTATGGTTCCCTATACTTTATACCTCTGGCATATACCAATACAGGAACATGTTGGCCTTGATAAACTATTTCTTAAACTGCTTCATGCTGTGGAGATGTAAACTTACTTGCAAGTAGGTTCCCAATCTACTATTTCTGGATCCTCCCTCAAGTTAATGAAATTGGCCATATCCCTAATTCAAGGCTTTAATTACTGGTCTATCCCTCTGCCGTTCCATAATCATTTAAAAACATATGAAGTTATAGTCAATATAATCAAAATGATCCACTACTAACTAATCCCTCAAGGACTATCTATATTCTACAAGATATGATCCAGTAATGCTCCTTCCATTGTTGGTTTATCGACATAAGGTGTCAAAAGGTTCTTCTGGATACACTTGAAAAATTCTGCCTCCTCTGAGCCATTAAACTTAAGGCAATCCCGGTTAATGTTTGAGAAATTGAAACCCGCAGTACAATATCCCACCCTTCATTGCATCTCTCTAGCATTTGCCTTCATATCTGTTCCTCTATCTCATGTGAACATGACAACACCCAACATTTGGCTTTGTTTGAGGAGCATAAAAAAGTAAGTTATTGAATTTTTGACTAATAATGCAATATCTCCTTCCATTTTGCTCCCTCCTCTGTCTCATCTGTAAATTCTACACTGGGTTATTGAGTTGCCAATTTAGTCCAGTGAGTCCAACAATATTGTACAACAAACCAAAACTTCACCCATTCATGTTCTCCAGAGATGCTGCGTGACCCACTGAGTTACTCTAGCAATTTGTGTCTTTTTTGTAAACCAGCATCGACAGTTCCTTGCATCCACAATATCAATCACCCTGTTTGATTAAACCTTTGAGCTCATCTACCTTCCTGGTTACAATCCTTGCATTAAAATATATGCATTATAATTTTCATTTACCTTAACTTTCACTTACCTTAACATTCACCTTAACATTTACCTTTACATTTACCTTAACATTAAAAGTAACCTTAGCAAATTTGCAGATTACACAAAGCTGGGTGGCAGTGTGAACTGTGAGGAGGCTTTGGGAATGCAGGGTGACTTGGACAGGTTGGGGGAGTGGGCAGATGCATGGCAGATGAAGTTTAATGCAGATAAATGTGAGGTTATCCACTTTGGTAGCCAAAACAGGAAGGCAGATTACTATCTAAATGGCTTCAAGTTGGGAAAATGGGAAGTACAATGGGATCTGGGGGTCCTTGTACATCAGTCTATGAACGTAAGCATGCAGGTACAGCAGGCAGTGAAGGAAGTGATTGACGTGTTGGCCTTTATAACAAGAGGAATCGAATATAGGAGCAAAGAGGTCCTTCTGCAGTTGTACAGAGCCCTAGTGAGACCACACCAGGAGTATTGTGTGCAGTTTTGGTCCCCTAATTTGAGGAAGGACATTCTTGCTATTGAGGGAGTGCAGCGTAGGTTTAGAAACATAGAAACATAGAAATTAGGTGCAGGAGTAGGCCATTCGGCTCTTCGAGCCTGCACCACCATTCAATATGATCATGGCTGATCATCCAACTCAGTATCCCGTACCTGCCTTCTCTCCATACCCTCTGATCCCCTTAGCCACAAGAGCCACATCTAACTCCCTCTTAAATATAGCCAATGAACTGGCTTCGACTATCCTCTGTGGCAGAGAGTTCCAGAGATTCACCACTCTCTGTGTGAAAAAAGTTCTTCTCATCTCGGTTTTAAAGGATTTCCCCCTTATCCTTAAGCTGTGACCCCTTGTCCTGGACTTCCCCAACATCGGGAGCAATCTTCCTGCATCTAGCCTGTCCAACCCCTTAAGAATTTTTTAAGTTTCTATAAGATCCCCTCTCAATCTCCTAAATTCTAGAGAGTATAAACCAAGTCTATCCAGTCTTTCTTCATAAGACAGTCCTGACATAGAAACATAGAAACATAGAAATTAGGTGCAGGAGTAGGCCATTCGGCCCTTCGAGCCTGCACCGCCATTCAACATGATCATGGCTGATCATCCAACTCAGTATCCCGTACCTGCCTTCTCTCCATACCCTCTGATCCCCTTAGCCACAAGGGCCACATCTAACTCCCTCTTAAATATAGCCAATGAACTGGCCTCGACTATCCTCTGTGGCAGAGAGTTCCAGAGATTCACCACTCTCTGTGTGAAAAAAGTTCTTCTCATCTCGGTTTTAAAGGATTTCCCCCTTATCCTTAAGCTGTGACCCCTTGTCCTGGACTTCCCCAACATCGGGAGCAATCTTCCTGCATCTAGCCTGTCCAACCACTTAAGAATTTTGTAAGTTTCTATAAGATCCCCTCTCAATCTCCTAAATTCTAGAGAGTATAAACCAAGTCTATCCAGTCTTTCTTCATAAGACAGTCCTGACATCCCAGGAATCAGTCTGGTGAATCTTCTCTGCACTCCCTCTATGGCAATAATGTCCTTCTTCAGATTCGGAGACCAAAACTGTACGCAATACTCCAGGTGTGGTCTCACCAAGACCCTGTACAACTGCAGTAGAACCTCCCTGCTCCTATACTCAAATCCTTTTGCTATGAAAGCTAACATACCATTCGCTTTCTTCACTGCCTGCTGCACCTACATGCCCACTGAGCCTTGCGGTACCCCACTAGTCACTGCCTGCCATTGTGAAAAGGACCCGTTTACTCCTACTCTTTGCTTCCTGTTTGCCAGCCAGTTCTCTATCCACATCAATACTGAACCCCCAATGCCGTGTGCTTTAAGTTTGTATACTAATCTCTTATGTGGGACCTTGTCGAAAGCCTTCTGGAAGTCCAGATACCCCACATCCACTGGTTCTCCCCTATCCACGCTACTAGTTACATCCTCGAAAAATTCTATAAGATTCGTCAGACATGATTTACCTTTTGTAAATCCATGCTGACTTTGTCCAATGATTTCACCACTTTCCAAATGTGCTGCTATCCCATCTTTAATAACTGACTAGCAGTTTCCCCACTACCGATGTTAGACTAACTGGTCTGTAATTCCCCGTTTTCTCTCTCCCTCCCTTCTTAAAAAGTGGGGTTACGTTTGCTACCCGCCAATCCTCAGGAACTACTCCAGAATGACCAGACATCCCAGGAATCAGTCTGGTGAACATTCTCTGCACTCCCTCTATGGCAATAATGTCCTTCCTCAGATTTGGAGACCAAAACTGTACGCAATACTCCAGGTGTGGTCTCACCAAGACCCTGTACAACTGCAGTAGAACCTCCCTGCTCCTATACTCAAATCCTTTTGCTATGAAAGCTAACATACCATTCGCTTTCTTCACTGCACCTGCATGCCTACTTTCAATGACAGGTGTACTATGACACCCAGGTCTCGCTGCATCTCCCCTTTTCCTAGTCGGCCACCATTTAGATAATAGTCTGCTTTCCTGTTTTTGCCACCAAAATGGATAACCTCACATTTATCCACATTATACTGCATCTGCCAAACATTTGCCCACTCACCCAGCCTATCCAAGTCACCTTGCAGTCTCCTAGCATCCTCCTCACAGCTAATACTGCCCCCCAGCTTAGTGTCATCCGCAAACTTGGAGATATTGCCTTCAATTCCCTCATCCAGATCATTAATATATATTGTAAATAGCTGGGGTCCCAGCACTGGGCCTTGCGGTACACCACTAGTCACTGCCTGCCATTGTGAAAAGGACCCGTTTACAAGGTTAATTCCCGGGATGGCGGGACGGTCATATGCTGAGAGAATGGAGCAGCTGGCCTTGTACTCTCTGGAGTTTAGAAGGATGAGAGGGTATCTCATTGAAACATATAAGATTGTTAAGGGCTTGGACACACTAGAGGCAGGAAACATGTTCCCGATGTTGGGGAAGTCCAGAACCAGGGGCCACAGTTTAAGAATAAGGAGTAAGCCATTTAGATGGAGACAGAGAGTGGTGAGTCTGTCGAATTCTCTGCCTCAGAGGGCGTTGGAGGCAGGTTCTCTGGATGTTTCAAGAGAGAGCTAGATAGGGCTCTTAAACATAGCGGAGTCAGGGGATATGGGGAGAAGGCAGGTACTGATTTGGGATGATCAGCCATGATCACATTGAATGGTGGTGTTGGCTCGAAGGGCCAAATGGCCTACTCCTGCACCTATTGTCTATTGTCTATTATCTATTGTCACTTATTCGCTTGTTCTGCCTCCAGGGCTTACTAACTTTTCTCCTCTTTTCTCCTCTGCATCTGAACAACTACACTGAGCTCCCTTCTCCCTAAAATTTCTGCAAACCTTCCCCAACAGCTCTAGCAAACCTCCCAGCAAGGATATTGATTGAGGTGCAAACTAATCCTTTTCTATGGTTCTCACCTATTATCCAAATTATCTAGGATGTTAAAGCCCTAGCTCCCTAAACGCATGTTGCAGATCCTCATCCCTTCTCCTACCTGTGCCATTGTAAAAGTACATCTACCATAATCTCTGGTTGCACATCATCCCCTTTCAGATTTAGATTCAGATTCAAACTTTATTGTCATTGTGCAGTGTACAGTACAGCGACAACGAAATGCAGTTAGCATCTCCCTAGAAGAGCGACATAGAATATGACCAATAAATATATTTACGTACATAGTCGTGGTAGTGCAATTTTTTTCTGGTGAAAGGAGTGTCCGGGGGGTGGGGGGGGTGACTGACAATCACCCAGGTACAGAGTTAAGTAATGTAACAGCCGCAGGAAAGAAGCTGTTCCTGGACCTGCTGGTCCGGCAACGGAGAGACTTGTAGCGCCTCCCGGATGGTAGGAGGGTAAACAGTCTGTGGTTGGGGTGAGAGCAGTCCTTGACGATGCTGCGCGGCCTTCGCAGGCATCGCTTGCTTTTAACAGACTCAATGGAGGGGAGCGAGGAACCGGTGATGCGTTGGGCAGTTTTCAGCACCCTCTGCAGTGCTTTCTGGTCGGAGACGGAGCAGTTGCCATACCATATTGTGATACAGTTGGTAAGGATGCTCTCGATGGTGCAGCGGTAGAAGTTCACCAGAATCTGAGGAGACAGATGGACCTTCTTTAGTCTCCTCAGGAAGAAGAGATGCGGGTGAGCCTTCTTGACCAGTGTTAAGGTATTGTGGCTCCAAGAGAGGTCATCGGAGATGTTGACCCCCAGAAACCTGAAGCTGGAAACACGTTCCACCTCCGTCCCGTTAATGTGGATGGGGGTGTGCGTGCCGCCCCTAGTCCTTCTGAAGTCTACAATGAGCTCCTTGGTATTCTTGGAGTTCAGGGCCAGGTTGTTGTCAGCGCACCATACTGCTAGGAGCTGGACCTCCTCCCAATAGGCCGACTCATCGTTGTTGCTGATGAGGCCAATCACCGTTGTATGAGTTTGGTGATCAGTTTTGAGGGTATAATGGTGTTGAATGCTGAGCTATAATCGATGAGCAGCATTCTCACGTAGGTGTCTCTGTTGTCGAGGTGGGAGAGGGCGGAGTGAAGTGCCGTTGAGATGGCATCCTCCGGACTCCTGTTCTTGTGGTAGGCGAACTGATAGGGATCCAGTGCGGGAGGTAGGCATCCTTTGAGGTGTGCCAGGACCAGCCTCTCGAAGCACTTGGTGATGATGGGGGTAAGTGCAACTGGGCGGAAGTCGTTTAGGCTCGCCACAATGGAGTGTTTTGGCACCGGCACGATGGAGGTGGTTTTAAGGCACGTGGGGACAACTGCTTGGGCAAGTGACAGGTTGAAGATGTCAGTCCAGACGTCTGTCAGCTGAGCAGCAGAGGCCCTGAGGACGCGCACGGGGATGCTGTCAGGGCCAGCAGCCTAACGTGCATTGATCCTGCTCAGTGCCACGTACACGCCGTAGGGGGTGAGAGTGAGGGGCTGGTGATCAGCAGGGAGATTGTTCAGATTGTTCTGCAGCCGTTCTCCTTGATCCTCATACCACGGAGGCAATATACCAACTTATAACCATATAACCATATAACAATTACAGCACGGAAACAGGCCATCTCGACCCTTCTAGTCCGTGCCGAACACGTATTCTCCCCTAGTCCCATATACCTGCGCTCAGACCATAACCCTCCATTCCTTTCCCGTCCATATAACTATCCAATTTATTTTTAAATGATAAAAACGAACCTGCCTCCACCACCTTCCCTGGAAGCTCATTCCACACAGCCACTCTCTGAGTAAAGAAGTTCCCCCTCATGTTACCCCTAAACTTCTGTCCCTTAATTCTCAAGTCATGTCCCCTTGGAGTCTCTTTTGCAGCTTCAGAAACAGCTATCTGACTCCCAGCTATCTGACCTGTTTATGTTTTTCCAGTGTTTGACCCCTTGATAATTTGTGCATTTCTGACATCATTATTTTAAATCAGCTTTTCACAACTCCACTCCCAATATGTATTAAGGTAGCTAGAACTGTATACAATAATTCAGTGATCTAAATAAGATTTAATTCAGGTTTTACAAAACTACTCTACTTTCCAACTCTTGCTTGGTATGCCTGAATTACAATTTGTGTAATGTATGTATTTATGTATTTTTTCATAAGTATTTCCATTTCAGATCCCTTTTTTGAATGCCTCATTTAAATTCATATTTACATTTATTAAATGACCTCTTAATTGTTCTTAATCCCTCATGTTTATTTGTATTAAAATGTCATTTGCCAATTATGTGAACATTCTGCAAGATCATTAGTTGGTTGCAATTTGTTACATTTTACCTAATGTAACACCTATCTCCTTTAATTTGGAATCACATATTCTGATTTGAATCCTTATGTCTAAATCATTATAGTTTCAGCAGGGATTGGTGCAGAACTCCACTTTAGACTTTTTGCCACTGTGGTGAGATATCTATTACCGTGAAGTGACATGTAAAGTTAGCTTTAGTATTGTAATGTAAACTGTATAGTGAAACAGAAGCATATTTCTTTCCCGCAAAAGTTCAATTTGGTTTTATATAACTGAAAAACCTCCTGATGCCGCAAGACATTCTCACCATCCACAATATGCAAAACAGGACCGTGTTGGAAAACTCTTCACTTGCTTGGATGAATGCAGTGCCAATAACTCTAAAAACGCTTAACATGATCCAATGTCCACCGAACTTCACTGCCGTGTGTCTCTGGCTTCTTAAAAGTTGTCTGGCTTCTTAAAAGTTGTCTCAACTCCTTCTCCCTCCTTCTCTCTCTTTCTCCCCCCGCTCTCCCCCTCCCCCCACCCGCTTTACCCTCTCCCACCCCCTCTCCCATCCCTCCTCCCCCTCCCCCCTCCTCTCCCCCCTCCTCCTCCCACCCCCTCCTCCTCCCCCCTCCTCCTCCCCCTTCTCCTCCCCCCCACCTCCCCCTCCCCCCCTCTCTCCCCTCCTCTCCCTCTCCCCCTCCCCTCTTCCCCCTCTCCCCCTCCCCTCTCCCCCTCCCCCCTCTCTTTCATCTTTCGTCTCATTCACTAACAAATTATACAAGGTGCTTAACAATTCCTTTGTATTACAACCTAGGTTTGCATATTGTGTTTGATATTTAAAGGTAGGCACAGTAAAGTTAGATGTTCAAAATCACATTTTTAATTCAATATTTTAATTAGAGTGGAGATTGGAGGAAAGGCAGATAAAATTAATCTGTCTGACGAAAGTGCACAAACCAAGTTTGGGAGGTTTTACGTTAAATCATAAATTGAACAATAATTTGTGTATTACCAATCATTCTCTCTTTCTGAATGATTTTACATTTGGGCTTCCACAAATACATTACTGCCACCTCAGTGCGGAAGACATTCAATTTTAATGGTGGCATGCGCCCTAACTGATAGCTAAGCAAAAGACAGCAAAAAATGATATCACAATTTATTGATCAATCTATTTCATCTACTTCACAATGCAGCTTGAATAAAACAACATGTTTGGTTTCTACCAAAGCAATACATATCAGTTCATGTCAATGGGAACATTTGTGGAATAATCAACATAACTAACTTCATATTTTATTTCAATATTTTTTGCACAATGGAGCACAACAGTAAAATGTAAGTCTGCTCTGGAGAATCATTTTCAAAAATTAATATAGAGGCTTTATTGTTTTGTGATGTACAACATGCACAGTTTGAAGCTTTCAATTCAACTAAATTACTTATTATTCTCAAGGTACCACAATGATACATTTGTTATTGTTGGTTCTATTTCACTGAAATTGTTATTGTGTGAACTCAGTATCTATAAATATTGCATTTGAAAATTATTAAATAGGATTTCATCTATAGTTGGAACTAACTATGGTTGGTTATTGTAAAATGTATTAGTTATATGTTGTCAGGAAAAATGATGCCTGTTCTGATGACGTTGAATGTGTACATTAGATAAATTATTGTTTGACTGTTTATTCGAGTTGATTTGTTTAAGTTACTGATCTAATTTTTTTCTCAATTTTCTTGCATAAATGGTATAACATACCAGTAGTTTTGTGATGATCATTTCTTAATCAATGATGCATATCTTACTTTGTAATAAATGCAGAAATATCTGTGCCTCTCTCACAACAATCAGGTTGACTGCACTGCACAGGACTACTTGGACAATAAAAGCACATTTGTCAGGCTGTTTAGTTTTTTTTAGTTTAGTTTAGAGATGCAGCATGGATACAGACCCATTGGCTCACTGAATCCATGCCGACCAGCGAACCATGCACACGAACACCATCGTACACACACTAGGGACAATTAAAAAATTTAACAAGCCTATTAGCCTATAAACCTGTACATCTTTGAAATGTGCGTGGAACTGTGAGCTCCCGGAGAAATCCCATGCAGGTCATGGGGACAATGTGCAAACTCAATATAGACAGCAACCATAGTCAGGATTGAACCTGGGCCTCTGGTGTGTAAGTCAACAACTCGACCGCTGCCCACCATGCCGCCTTTGTTCATAGACTGCAGCTCTGTTGTTCATTGACTACAGCTCAGCATTCAACAGCATCATCCCTTACAAATTTGTTACTAAGCTCATGAAACTGACTCTCTGCACATCCGTATGCAGCTGGATTCTCGACTTCCTCATCAACAGACCACAATCTATATGAATTGACAGCAACACTTCCCCCTCAATAACCATCAGCACAGGGGGGGGGCCTAAAAACTATTCTCAACCACCTATTCTTTTCGGTAGACATACTGAAGAAGGGTCTTGCCCCGAAACATCACCCATTCCTTCTCTCCAGAGATGCTACCTGTCCCACTGAGTTACTCCAGCATTTTGTGCCCACCACCTATTCTATTCACTGTATACTCATGACAGTATAGCGGACACAGTTCCAACTCCTTCAAATTTGCCGATGACACCACCATTGTTGGACGAAGTACAGTTGATGATGAGTCGGAGTATAGGGGAAAGATCGATCAACTGACCGAATGGCGCCAGAAAAACAAACTCGGCACTCAATGTCAACGGCAACCCTAATCTGAGGAAATACATTCTTGCCATAGAGGGAGTACAGAGAAGGTTCACCAGACTGATTCCTGGGATGGCAGGACTTTCATATGAAGAAAGACTGGATAGACTCGGCGTGTACACGCTGGAATTCAGAAGATTGAGGGGGGATCTTATAGAAACTTACAAAATTCTTAAGGGGTTGGACAGGCTAGATGCAGGAAGATTATTCCCGATGTTGGGGAAGTCCAGAACTAGGGGACACAGTTTAAGGATAAGAGGGAAGTCTTTTAGGACCGAGATGAGAAAATCATTTTTTACACAGCGGGTGGTGAATCTGTGGAATTCTCTGCCACAGAAGGTAGTTGAGGCCAGTTCATTGGCTATATTTAAGAGGGAGTTAGATGTGGCCCTTGTGGCTAAAGGGATCAGGGGGTATGGAGGTAAAACGTAGGGGGTAAAACGTTAGGGGCGCTGCACTGGCAGCAGCCTCTACCTACAGATTGTCTGTTATTTCTATCTTTTTAAAAATTTTTAGTTAGTCTAAAGTTTTGTGTTGGGGAAAATTTAACTTTTCTATGTGGGGGAGGGGGGCAGGGTAAGGGGGAAACCATCTCCCAGTCTCTTCCTGGCGGGGACGCGACTATTTCTCTGAGTCGCGTCCTCGCCCCCCACCTCGCGGCCTAACAGCTGGATCGGAGCGGCCTTTCCTGCCGGGGACTGGTAACCGGACCAGGGCTGCTACAGTAGCGGCGCAGTGCTGGAGTCACCGCGGAGCGGGCGATGCCTACCTGGGTCGCCGTTTGGAGCTCCAGAGTGCTGGGCCGTTGCTCCAACATCGTGGAGCTCTGGTGCGGAGAGCTTCCAACGCGGGCGGCACTGAACAACATCGTGGAGTCCTGGGGCGCCTTGCAGAGGGTCTCCAGCAGCAGTCTCCACCCGGCGCGGCCTGCGGACTTTGGAAGCTGCCGACTCCGGTAGGAGGGGGCCGACTCTGGTGTCCACGCCGCTGAGGACGTCCTGCAGCCGCAACGTCGGACTTACAACACCCCGGCGAGCGGTCCTGGACATCGGGCCGCCCGTTGCGGCAACTGCGGAGGGCTTGGGGAGGCCCTGACCACGAGGAACAGTGGAGGAAGAGACTGACTTTGGTGCCTTCCCACACAGTGGGAAACTTTGATTCTGCTGTGTGGGGATGTTTTATGTCAAACCCTATAGTGTGTTGTGTCCCTTTTTTTTTATTGTATGGCTGTATGGGAATTTCATTTCACTGTGCCATCTGGCACATGTGATGAATAAATCTATCTTGTATCTTGTATCTTGAGAGAAGGCAGGGATGGGATACTGAGTTGGATGATCAGCCATGATCATATCGAATGGCGGTGCAGGCTCGAAGGGCCGAATGGCCTACTCCTGCACCTATTTTATATGTTTCTATGTTTCTATGTTTCTAATGTCAGTAAAACCTTGGAACAGATTATTGACTTTGGAAGAGGAAGATCGAGGATCTACAAATCTGTCGAGGACGGTGATGGAGAGAGTCAATAATGTAAAATTCCTGGGCATGCATATCTCTGAAGATATGTCCTGGACCCAGCACATCGATGGAATCATAAAGAAAGCTCATCACTAACACTACATCCTTAGAAGATTGAGAAGATTTGGTATGACAACAGAAATCTCTTGAACTTCCACAGGTGTACAGTAGAGATCATACTGATTGGTTGCATCATGGCCTGGTTTGGTTACTCGAACGCCCATGCATGAAGAGGATCACAACAATAAGGCGCAAAGAGTGGACCTTTGGGAGCATCTCCCACAGGGCCGTGCACAGCAAGTGCTCCCTTGCTCGGCCCAACACAAGACCTTGCGGTCCGTGGCCTACAAGGGGAAATTGCTGAGCCTGTCCCCACACCTAAACTCAAGGCCTGGCAGACCACGGCTTGCAGGGCGAATCCATTGTGATGGCTCTTGCTCATAGGACGAGCCTGGAAGGGAAGGCCCACCGAGCCAGCCCTTGCTCCACCAGAGGCCAGGAGAATGAAGGCAGGATGAAGACTCCACACTACATAGACTTTGGAGCATTGTTTTTGTCTTTGCACTATTACTGTTTATTTGATTTTTTAATATACATACACTGATTTTTTTTAGTTTATTATGGTGCTTACAGAGTATTATGTTTACATATCTGTTGTACTCATGCATGTAAAGGGGCTGTCCCACTTGTGCGACCTAATTGGCGAATTTAGAAGAGTTTGAAAAATGACATGTTAAAGACCTCCTTTGACTATGTTGAAGACCAGCTTCGACTAGCTCCGATTAGCTACGACTAACTTCGGGAAAATTGGACACCGAATACTGGAGAGTGAAGACGACCTCCTTCGATCTCCTTCGACCTCCCTTCGACCTCCCTTCGACTATGATTAAGACTATCTACGACTACCTTCGACTATCCTCAATTACCTATGACTAACATGCCGACCTACTATGACCAACTACGACTAAACCTACGAGTAAAAAAAGTATTGATTTTTTCCATGGCAACCTTTTTTTACCTGCAAGCATTTTTTAAGATATTAAAAAAACGCCGCAACCTAGCTGCGGCCTCGCGTACGCGGAGACCACTCTCGAGCATGAAGGAGAGTTACGAAGACCTCCTACGACCTCGTGTCAACCATGCTGCGAGTATGAGTCGAGGGCAAACTCGCCAGAACTCGCGGATTAGGTCGCCCAAGTGGGACAGGCCCTTGAGGATTTCATTGTTCTGGTTTATGGGGAATATGGCAATAAAACACTATTGACTCTTGATTCTTGACTGAGCTGCAACTTATATACTTAACAATTTGTGTCAAGGCTAAACCCACAGTTGGAATTAGCTTTCTCTTTGCAAAATGATTTTTAGAACTGAGGAGTTCTAGTTACATTTGTTCTTTTCAGGGTCTTTGTTTTCTTTATCCTTTGATTTAAGATGGAAAATATCAAATATTCAAATGTAGTATTATATTCCTATATTCTTTAAAGATTACAATTATGTTACAATTATATATTTTTGAATAGAACAACATATAAAGAAAAGATGGGAAGAAAGGGTAAAGGAGAATTGGAGACACATAACTCAGTCTGAAGAAGGGTCTCGACCCAAAACATCACCCATTCCTTCTATCCAGAGATGCTGCCTGTCCCACTGAGTTACTCCAGCATTTTGTGTCTATCTTCGGTTTAAACCAGTATCTGCAGTTCCTTCCTTCACATTTGTACAAGTTATGCCTCATAAGAACTTGGGGGAAAAAATCTTTATATTGCCAAATAACAGCAGATTTCCCATGAGTCATGTGTATTCCACATAAACATAATACATTCTAAATTTGTCACTGCCAAATGGAGATGCAATAGAATAGTACACTGAAGATTGATGTTTTTATTAATAAAATTAAAGTGGTTTGCATTAAGAATTAGCTTTTAGGTTAATTGGCCTTTGCAAATTCTCCTTAATGTGCTGGTGGGGTGTAGAATTCATGGAATGTGGGGGAAATGTTGGGATGAATGTAAGTGGGTGTTTTATGATTGGGGGCCCTCAATGGATATAAGGGGTTGTTTATGTGCTGTATAACTCTCTGTCTCCAGAACAGCCAATGGAGGAAAACCATCCATTACCATTTCCATTCCATTTTCTTACAAAAGCATAACAGCCATGAGAGATCAAAGTCAGAGAGATGATTTAGAAATGTTAGAATATTCACCCTTAGTGAAAAGGAAACCATTGGAATCAAAGAAAAGGAGACGACGTTCGGTGATAAGAGGGGGAAAAGTAAAGAAGTACTGAGGGCAACCTTTTCACACAGGGAATGGTGTTTGGAAGTTGTAAAAGTGGGTTCAATATAACATGTAAAAGACACTTGAAAAAAGTACGTCGATTTCTAATGAGATACGATAGTGGCTTTTTAGAGTCTGTGTTCGAGTCTTTTGGATAGGCATATGGATGTGCAGGGAATGGAGGGATATGGATTATGTGCAGACAGACAAGAATTGATCTTGACATCATGTCTGGCACAGACATTATGTGCCAAAGGACGTTCCTGTGCTGCACAGTTCTATGTTCTATGTTAATTTCAAAATAGACTCCTTGTTAGTTATTTGTAAGAAGGAACTGCAGATGCTGGTTTTAACCGAATATAAACAGAAGAAGGGTCTCGACCCAAAATGTCACGCATTCCTTCTCTCCGGAGATGCTGCCTGTCCCACTGAGTTACTCCAGCATTTTGGGCCTATTCTTGTTAGTTCTTATTTGTTATCTTTAAGTAAGACTACAGTTGTAATCATTGATTGAGGAAAAGGTTCAAAGCTAGAAATGTATCCCTTGAGTAAAAGTGCTAACTGTGTGATGTCGTACGTAACATCTATGAATTTGGGTTCTATTGAACTCAAATTGGGCCTGCCTGTGGGATTTCTATTAAAGTACTTAATGCTTCATTCAGTGAGTTCCAAGAACCGATTATAAATGTCACAAGCTTCAACACATTAGCATATTATCTTATTATGATATTAAACATTTCAGTTGGAATCCGTAACTGGCAATACCCATACAAAACTGTAGGCTGTGAATAACACTCTAATTGGCAAAAGAGATTTCTGTGCATGCTAAGCATCCCAACTACTTTCCAATGTTTTGAAAGTGTGGGCAGGATAGCCCACATGCTCATCATATTACAGCAATTATTCAGCAGATGTATGAAGTATGCAGAAAATTCAATAGCCCACCTGAGCATTTTCAAGCCTCACTTTACACTGCAATCAAATTCAACATTGCATGGTGCCTTCTTTTAAATGACCAAAAGATCTTCATTTCATGAAAATGCACAGTGCATGTATTGATGGGCAATATCAAAGAAACACAGTTCACCAAGAGAGGCATGCAAATCTACTGGGCTCTGTATTTTATGATGAACGGGTGACCACTGCTGATTGCAATTTGAAATTAAACAATAACGGGGAAGCAGATGAACAGCATTTTAGATTTATGAGCAATCTGCAAAATAATATTATCTTTAAAGAGAGCAGGGATAAGGGTCCTAGAGGAATATTTTAATTAGATCATTTATGGCAAATGGACCCCTTTAATGATGCAAATATATTTGTTTGTTAAATTGTATCAATTTTGAATGGGCTGAAGAATTGAAGAATTCCTGCAGTTAAAAGGTGAACTGCCAGGTAAAAGGTACACAAAAATGCTGGAGCAACTCAGCGGGTGCAGCAGCATCTATGGAGCGAAGGAAATAGGCGACGTTTCGGGCCAAAACCCTTCTTCAGACTGATGGGGGGTGGGGGGGAGAAGGAAGGAAAAAGGGAGGAGGAGGAGCCCGAGGGCGGGGGGATTGGAGGAGACAGCTCGAGGGTTAAGGAAGGGGAGGAGACAGCAAGGGCTAGCAAAATTGGGAGAATTCAATGTTCATGCCATCCGGACGCAAGCAACCCAGGCGGAATATGAGGTGCTGTTCCTCCAATTTCCGGTGTTGCTCACTCTGGCAATGGAGGAGACCCAGGACAGAGAGGTCGGATTGGGAATGGGAGGGGGAGTTGAAGTGCTGAGCCACCGGGAGTTCAGGTAGGTTATTGCAGACTGAGCGGAGGTGTTCGGCGAAACGATCGCCCAACCTCCGCTTAGTCTCCCCGATGTAAATCAGCTGACATCTAGAGCAGCGGATACAGTAGATGAGGTTGGAGGAGAAACAGGTGAACCTTTGTCGCACCTGGAACGACTGCTTGGGTCTTTGAATGGAGTCGAGGGGGGAGGTGAAGGGACAGGTGTTGCATTTCTTGCGGTTGCAATGGAAATTGCCCGGGGAGGGGGTGGTACGGGAGGGAAGGGAAGAATTGACAAGGGAGTTGCGGAGGGAGCGGTCTTTGCGGAAGGCAGACATAGGGGGAGATGGGAAGATGTGGCGAGTGGTGGGGTCACGTTGGAGGTGGCGGAAATGGCGGAGGATTATTTGTTGTATTTGCCGGCTGGTGGGGTGAAAGGTGAGGACTAGGGGGACTCTGCCCTTGTTGCGAGTGTGGGGATGGGGAGAGAGAGCAGTGTTGCGGGGTATGGATGAGACCCTGGTGCGAGCCTCATCTATGGTGGCGGAGGGGAATCCCCGTTCCCTGAAGAACGAGGACATTTCCGATGCCCTGGTGTGGAACGTCTCATCCTGGGAACAGATGCGGCGTAGGTGGAGGAATTGGGAGTAGGGGATGGAGTCTTTACAGGGGGCAGGGTGGGAAGACGTGTAGTCCAGATAGCCATGTTAGTCAGTGGGTTTATAGTGTATGTCGGTCAGAAGTCTGTCCCCTGCGATGGAGATGGTGAGGTCAAGGAATGGTTGGGAAGTGTCGGAAATGGTCCAGGTGTATTGGAGTGCCGGATGGAAGTTGGTGGTGAAGTGGATGAAGTCAGTCAGTTGTGTGTGGGTGCAGGAGGTGGCCCCAAAGCAGTCGTCAATGTAACGGAGGTAGAGGTCATGGATGGGGCCCTGGTACGTATTGAACAAGGATTGTTCAATGTACCCGACAAAGAGGCAGGCGTAGCTGGGGCCCATGCGTGTGCCCATAGCTACGCCTTGTGTTTGGAGGAAATGGGAGGAGTCAAACGTAAAGTTGTTGAGGGTGAGGACCAACTCCGCTAGGCGGAGGAGAGTGTCAGTGGCTGGGTGTAGGTTGCTCCTCTGGTCGAGGAAGAACCGGAGGGCTTTGAGGCCATCCTGGTGGGGGATGGATGTGTAGAGTGACTGGACATCCATGGTGAAGATGAGGGGGTGAGGGCCTGGAGAATGGAATGCGCGGAGGCGGCGGAAAGTGTCTGAGGTGTCTCGAACATAGGTGGGAAGGGATTTGACCAAGGGGGATAGTATGGAGTCAAGGTATGTGGAGATGAGTTCGGTGGGGCACGAACAAGCAGAGACAATGGGTCTGCCGGGAGAGCCGGGTTTGTGGATTTTGGGGAGAAGGTAAAAACGGGCCGTGCGGGGCTGGGGAACGATGAGGTTGGAAGCTTGGTCGGGCAGGGCATGGGAATTGATGAAGTTGGTGATGGTGCTAGATATGGTGGCCTGGTGCTCGTCAGCAATAGGGCTTTAGCACAATTGTGTCTGAATGTGGAATCCTCAAAATTGTCAGCATATTCTGTCACTATCTACCAGTAAACAAAAAAAACTGTGAAAATGTACAAATGTCAAGGAACTGAGCAAGCTGGATAAGTAGTTATCGGAGCAGATTTGCTTAGGTAAATTATGAACATCTGCTAGAGAAAATAAGGAGAAATCTTTGAAAGTCAAACTTCCTCTCAATGAACGTTACAACGGGGTGGGAGATTGCAACCTTCACGTGGTCCACCCTATTTTGACAAATGCAATCAACCTGGCGTGCACAAACAAGATCAAACAGAACAAGTTGTCTTACAACTTTAGGCTGTGCTCGCCATACGCAAGAAGAAGAAGAACGTTACATCTATGAAGTAAATGGTTGCATACATAAAAATAGGAACTTGTCCAATTACATCTGATCTCCACTCCAATAACTTTAGTTTGGGAACAGTCATAAATTCATAAGTTCAAGGAGCAGAATTAGGCCATTCGGCCCATCAAGTCTACTCTGCCATTCATTCATGGCTGATCTATCTTTCTCTCTGAACCCCATTATCCTACCTTCTCCCTATAACCCCTTACACACTTACTAATCAAATTTTGCTATTGAAAATCCTTCAACTTTTGCTAACCATGAACATCCTTCCGCCAACATTAAGGCATGTCATATTCCTTAAAATCGATCAAAAGCAGCAGTTTGCTATGTCAAATCATTGAACGCAAGAAAGTAATTATACTCTCAGCAGGAACAATTGAAGGTCATTTCTGTTTAATTTTCAAAAGAGACCTTTTACCAGATTAATCCGGTGCTTGAAAAGTACAAAATACACTGCCTGACAAGTAGCAATTTTTTATGAAAGTGCATTTTCAAGATGCCACAAATTAAAAACTGAAATTATACTGGGAATAAAAGACATTCTCAATCTAAATGACAACCTGGTCCTTGTCATATCAAGGTATAAATAGGGTTGATTAGAATGTTTCTATAAGTGGCTCACAAGGTGTAAAAATTATTCAGTAAGTTGCTGGTTGTCATTTTCACTCCAGAGCTGCCCCCATTCCTAGTCCCTGGTGCTGATCACATATTTAACCACCTCGGTTCTCAACCCCTGTATCTGCCTGCACACTTAACCATGTCAATTCCTGGCACCAGCGGGCAATTTTTAATTTAGTTTTATTTTAGAGATATGGTGCGGAAACAAGCCCTTCAGCCCACCGAGTCCGTGCCGACTGGCAACCCCCACACATTAACACTATCCTACACACACGAGGGACAATATTACAAACCTGTACATCTTTGGAATGTGGGGGTAAACGTGGAGATCCCAGAGAAAACCCATGCAGGTCATGGGGAGAACGTACAAATTGCATACAGACAAGCACCCATAGTCAGGATCGAACCCGGGTCTCTGGTGCTGTAAGGCAGCAACTCTCTGCTGCGCCACCGTCATCCCTAAATTCATGGCCATAAATTCACCAGTAAATTGGAATCCTCCAACAACATCCGGAGCTTGGGATAGAAGGGGTGAGAAGCCTGGAGGGAAGTTGCGGGCAAGGGCTCACACATGTGGCATGTGCAAGGGAGGACATGTGCATGTGCAATAGCCAGGCACCAGTTGCATTTGTGCCCACTAATATGCAAACACACCCATACAACCCAACATGGATTCCTGTTGTTTTGTCACTGAGCCAAGACCATGCTTGGGTGCACAATTGCTACTTCACAATCAGGAAACCATGCATTGACAACTTCTAACCCAGTGGGATCTTAAGATCCTCGTTTACAGTCACAACACTGATGGATTTTATCACCACTTCCCTTTGGCAACTTGGATGGTTTGACGTTGACATTGAATGCGATACATTGGACAAAAGATGGTCAGTTTAAAGTACAAGGACATGGGTACACCTTCTCCCGAATGGGAAATTCGGAAGGGGGATGCCAGCTTTATGGTGTAAGCTTCACCATCACGAAGAGCATGTCTAGTGATTTGGAGATACCTGTTATGGAATATGACCTGATAGGAAACTCTAATGGCACAGCGGCGTAGTGGTAGAGTTGCTGTCTTACAGCACTAGAGACCCGAGTTCAATCCTGACTATGGATGCTGTGTATACAGAGTTTGCATGGTCTCCCAGTGACCGTGAGGGTTTTCTCCGAGTGCTTTGGGTTCATCCCACACGCTGATGACTGATGATACAGATTTCTATGTTAATTGGCTTCGGTAAAATTGAAAATTGTACCTAGTGTGTAGGATAGTGCTAGTGTACGGGGGTGTTCACTTGTTGGTCAGATTCAGTGGGTGAAGGGCCTGCTACCATGCTGTACGTTTAATGTACAAAGTAAAAAATCTAATGAGGTCCTAACTCAACCCAACTCTGGAAGATTATGATAAGCTGAAGGAGGATTTTTAGTCTGGTCTGGAAACATTCAGATCCACCTTCTAAAAGGAGACATACTGATGCTGGGGTCAACTCATTATCAGGTTAGGAAGGGCTGTAACTTGGTAACAATTGGTAACAAGGGTGAAGGAGTTGAGAAAGCTTACTCTAAATGGGTACTTCTCTTTACAAACACTTTTAATCAAAAGGACTAGCGCAATTGTCATGGCAATTTTGTTAGTTCATGTACTAGGTCCTGCTGAATTGTATCATACCCTAGTTAGGGACATAAAAATGACTACTTCAGCCACAGTAGGGCATGCAGTGATGGCTGCCAGATCCACCATTACCTAATTTGCTCGATTACATCCATTATAAAAATCCAGAGATGTTGATTGATTTTTCACTTTGCCTTATATGGATCCCTCTCATAAAATTACCAATTAAAAAGAAAATTATTGATAGTTCTATGCTTGAGTCCATTAGAATGTTATCTTAACATGACAAAAAATAACTTCCATTGCAATATAAACATAGAACCATAGAAACATAGAAAAATAGGTGCAGGAGTAGGCCATTCGATCCTTCGAGCCAGCACGGCTATTCAATATGATCATGGCTGATCATCTAAAATCAGTACCCCATTCCTGCTTTTTCCCCATATCCATATTGATTCATTTAGCCCTAAGAGCCAAATCTAAATCTCTCTTGAAAACATCCAAATCTCTCGTGAAACCGCCATTCAATGTGATCATGGCTGATCATCCAACTCAGTATCCTGTACTTGCCTTCTCTCCATAACCCCTGATCCCTTTAGCCACAAGGTCCACATCTAACTCCCTCTTAAATATAGCCAATTAACTGGCCTCATCTACCTTCTGTGGAAGAGAATTCCAGAGATTCACCACTCTCAGTGTGAAAAATGTTTTCCTCATCTCGGTCCTAAAAGATTTCCCCCTTATCCTTAAACTGTGACCCCTTGTTCTGGACTTCCCCAACATCGGGAACAATTGTCCTGAATCTAGCCTGTCCAACCCCTTAAGAATTGTGTAAGTTTCTATAAGATCCCCCCTCAATCTTCTAAATTCTAGCGAGTACAAGCCGAGTCTATCCAGTCTTTCTTCATATGAAAGTCCTGACATCCCAGTAATCAGTCTGGTGAACCTTCTCTGTACTCCCTCTATGGAAAGAATGTCTTTCCTCAGATTAGGAGACCAAAACTGCACGCAATACTCCAGGTGTGGTCTCATCAAGACCCTGTACAACTGCAGTAGAACCTCCCTGCTCCAATACTTAAACACTTTTGCTATGAATGCTAACATACCATTCGCTTTCTTCACTGCCTGCTGCACCTGCATGCCTACTTTTAATGACTGGTGTACCATGACACCCAGGTCTCGTTGCATCTCCCCTGTTCCTAATCGGCCACCATTCAGATAACAGTCTACTTTCCTGTTTTTGCCACCAAAGTGGATAACCTCACTTTATCCACATTATACTGCATCTGTCATGCATTTGCCCACTTACCCAGCCTATCCAAGTCACCTTGCAGACTTTAGCATCCGTCTCACAGCTAACTGCCCCCAGCTTCGTGTCATCCGCAAACTTGAAGATGTTGCATTCAATTCCCTCATCCAAATCATTAATATACAGGGGCTTGCAAATGTATTCATACCCCTTGAACTTTTCCACATTTTGTCAAGTTACGAACACAAACGTAAATGTATTTTATTGGGATTTTATGTGATAGACCAACACAAAGTGGCGCATAATTGTGAAGTGGAAGGAAAATGATACATGGTTTTCAAATTTTTTACAAATAAAAAACTGAAAAGTGTGGCGTGCAAAAGTATTCAGCCCCCTTTACTCTGATACCCCTAAATAAAATCCAGTGCAACCAATTGCCTTCAGAAGTCACCTAATTAGTAAATAGAGTCAATTTGTGTGTAATCTAATGCTGTTCTGTGAAGGCCTCAGAGATTTGTTAGAGAACATTAGTGAACAAACAGCATCATGAAGCCCAAGGAACACACCAGACAGGTCAGGGATAAAGTTATGGAGAAGTTTAAAGCAGGGTTAGGTTATAAAAAAATATCCCAAGCTTTGAACATCTCACGGAGCACTGTTCAATCCATCATCCGAAAATGGAAAGAGTATGGCACAACTGCAAACCTACCAAGACATGGCCGTCCACCTAAATTGACAGGCCGGGCAAGGAGTGCATTGATCAGAGAAGCAGCCAAGAGGCCCGTGGTAACGCTGGAGGAGCTGCAGATATCCACAGCTCAGGTGGGAGAATCTGTCCACAGGACAACTATTAGTCGTGCACTCCACAAATCGGAAGAGTGGCAAGAAGAAAGCCATTGTTGAAAAAAAGCCATAAGAAGTCCCGTTTGCAGTTTGCCACAAGCCATGTGGGGAACACAGTAAATATGTGGAGGAATGTGCTCAGGTCAGATGAGACCAAAATTGAAGTTTTTGGCCTAAATGCAAAACGCTATGTGTGGCGGAAAACTAACACTGCACATCACCCTGAACACACCATCCCCACTGTGAAACATGGTGGTGGCAGCATCATGCTGTGGGGATGCATTTCTTCAGCAGGGACAGGGAAGCTGGTCAGAGTTGATGGGAAGATGGATGGAGCCAAATACAGGGCAATCTTGGAAGAAAACCTGTTAGAGTCTGCAAAAGACTTGAGACTGGGGCGGAGGTTCACCTTCCAGCAGGACAATGGCCCTAAACATACAGCCAGAGCTACAATGGAATGGTTTAGATCAAAGCATATTCATGTGTTAGAATGGCCCAGTCAAAGTCCAGACCTAAATCCAATTGAGAATCTCTGGCAAGACTTGAAAATTGCTGTTCACAGACGCTCTCCATCCAATCTGACTGAGCTTGAGCTATTTTGCAAAGAAGAATTGGCAAAAATGTCAGTCTCCAGATGTGCAAAGCTGGTAGAGCCATACCCCAAAAGACTTGCAGCTGTAATTGCAGCGAAAGGTGGTTCCACAAAGTATTGACTCAGGGGGGCTGAATACTTTTGCACGCCACACTTTTCAGTTTTTTATTTGTAAAAAAATTTGAAAACCATGTATCATTTTCCTTCCACTTCACAATTATGCACCACTTTGTGTTGGTCTATCACATAAAATCCCAATAAAATACATTTACGTTTGTGGTTGTAACGTGACAAAAATGTGGAAAAGTTCAAGGGGTATGAAAACTTTTTCAAGCCACTGTATATTGTAAATAGCTGGTGTCAAAGCACTGAGCCTTGCGGTACCCCACTGGTCACTGCATGCCATTGTGAAATGGACCCGTTTACTCCTACTCTTTGCTTCCTGTCTGCCAGCCATTCTCTATCCACATCAATACTGAACCCCCAATACTGTGTGCTTTAAGTTTGTATTCTAATCTCTTATGTGGGACCTTGTCGAAAGCCTTCTGAAAGTCCAGATATAACACATCCACTGGTTCTCTCCCTTATCCACTCTACTAGTTACATCCTCGAAAAATTCTATAAGATTCGTCAGACATGATTTACCTTTCATAAATCCATGCTGACTTTGTCCAATGATTTCACCACTTTCCAAATGTGCTGCTATCCCATCTTTAATAACTGATTCTAGCAGTTTCTCCACTACCGATGTTAGACTAACTGGTCTGTAATTCCCTGTTTTCTCTCTCCCTCCCTTTTTAAAAAGTGGGGTTACATCAGCTACCCTCCAATCCTCAGGAACTACTCCAGAATCTAAAGAGTTTTGAAAAATTATCACTAATGCATCCATTATTTCTGGGGATACTTCCTTAAGTACTCTGGGATGCAGCCTATCTGGTCCTGGGGATTTATCGGACTTTAATCAATTCAATTTACCTAACACCACTTCCTGGCTAACCTGGATTTCACTCTGTTCCTCCATCTCATTTGACCCCCGGTCCCCTGCTATTTCCGGCAGATTATTTATGTCTTCCTTAGTGAAGTCAGAACCAAAGTAGTTATTCAATTGGTCTGCCATGTCCTTGTTCCCCATGATCAATTCACCTGTTTCTGACTGCAAGTCCTAAATGGCATACCCCTGATTCATAAACTGTGACCCCCGGTTCTGGACTCCCTCAAAATCAGGAACATTTTTCCTACATCTATCCTGTCCAAACATTTAAGAATGTTATATGTTTTTATAAGAGACCCTCTCATCCTTCTAAATTCCAGTGAATACAAGCACAGTCTACCCATTCTTTCATCATATGTCAGTCCCGCCATCCTGGGAATGAACCTGGTGAACCTGATCTGCACTCCCTCAATATTAATAATGAATAAGCGCACCCAGATCTTGTTGCACCACCCCTTTTCCTAATCTGCCACCATTCAGATAATAATCTGCCTTCCTGTTCTTGCCACCAAAGTGGATAACCTCATATTTATCCACATTATACTGCATCTCCCATTGAGTGCCAGCATCACACGGGAGGTCTGGTCCCCCAACACAATATTCCACCTCTCCACCAATTCCAATATTGGTGGCCAGTGGGGAGGGGAGGGCGTTCTGGAGTAGAGGTATTGGTGTTGTGGGCTGAAGCGACTGGTTTCCAGAGGGCTAATATGGACATTGTGGGCTGAATGGATTCTTGGGCTGGCGGCTCAGTCACTCAAGCCTGTTGTGCTGGCAGCTCAACTCAAGGCTGGTGGGCTGGCAGTTGACTCACGGCTATTCCTTGAAATTCCATTTCAAGCAGGGTGCAAGGCCACCAAATTCAAATGCAGTTTCTTACCACTTCAAACAGGGTGCAAAGCCACCAAATTCAAGTGTTGTTTCATACCATTTCAAGCAGGGTGCAAGGCCACTAAAGACAGCGAGACAAGATTTCTCCCTCGCCACCATGCCCACACTTCTGGGTTTTATAATCCCTCCCCACCACCACCAGAAGGGGCATGGCCTTCATGGTGTGATTGACAGAAGAGAGAATCTCAACATTTTCTAAACACTAATAACTCTATTATTTTGCATCAATGGTAAAATCCTCGGCACCTGATGAGCGGAGGGGGACTCTGAGTAAGATGGCCAAAAATCACAGCCGTACATCGTAGCGTTTTTTCTAAATTCAATATAAAGCGCAAACAGGAAGTGGTCAAGATTAGACTTTTAATTATATGGCAGGCAAGCAACTTTAATTAGGCAACACAGGTTTAGCATTTCCAAACCAAAGGCAACACAGCTTTAGCATTTCCAAATCAAAGGCAACACAGCTTTAGCATTTCCAAACCAAAGGCCACACAGCTTTAACATTTCCAAACTATATTTTCAAATCACATTAAGGGTACTGACAGGTCAGTAAAACCACTCACAGTTTAGTAGACATGTGTTCAGTGCTATTCATAGCTCAGACTGAGGGATGTGACCCTCTCGCTCCCCCATCTTGCAGAGACTGATTGAGGCACAACACCTCCGAGTTTTATAGTCCCTTCCCCCTCCTACCAGAGAGAATGTCAACATTTTTTAAACATTAATTACTCTTTTATTTTTCATAGATGGGAAAAATCCTCTTGTCCTGCACAGCGGAGGGGGACTCTGAGTAAGATGGCCAAAAATTACAGCCGTAAGTGGCAGCGTTCTTTCTAAAATCATGAAACAGAAAAACAGGTAGTAGTCAAGATCTTACTTTTAGTAATATAGATTGTAAATAACTGGGGTTCCAGCACCGAGCCTTGCTGCACCCCACTAGTCACTGCCTGCCATTCTGAAAAGGACCCATTAATTCCTACTCTTTGCTTCCTGTCTGCCAACCTGTTCTCTATCCATGTCAATAACCTACCCCCAATATCATGTGCTCTAATTGTGCACACTAACTTTTTGTGTGGGGCCTTGTCAAAGGCTTTTTGAAAGTCCAGATACACCACATCCACTGGCTCTCCCTTATCCAGTCTACTGGTTACATCCTCACAAAATTCCAGAAGATTAGTCAAGCATGATTTCCCCTTCATAAATCCATGCTGACTTTGACCGATCCTGTCACTGCTTTCCAAATGTGCTGCTAGAACATCTATAATAATTGACTCAAGCATCTTCCCCACTACTGATGTAAGGTCAACTAGTCTATAATTCCCCGTTTTCTCACTCTGTCCTTTCTTAAAAAGTGGAGTTACATTGGCTACCCTCCAGTCCACAGGAACTGATCCAGAGTCGAGAAATCCAGAGTCACAGAATCTTTTTATGTCAGCCAGCGTGAGGATCAAAATATTAAGATGCAGGGTCTCAACCCAAAATGTTGACCACCCCTTTCCCTCTGTTTGATCTCCCAAGTTCTTTCAGCATTATCTTATTGGTTAAAATATTAAATCAATTTGAGGGTTTGAAAGCCCTACTCTTTCTATGTTTTCTTCTGTAGTTGGATTTAAGCTTTTAGTGGCAACATTTTTTCATATTTCTAATAGTTTTCACTTGATTAGAAGAAAATGCCCAGATGTACAGTATATAAATGCGCAAAGTATAAGAAGTAGTTGAGCTTGAGGCTCAGTTAGAGGTTGGTAGATATGGCATTGTGGGGATTACTGAGACGTGGCTGCAGGAGGATCGGGCCTGGGAACTTAATATTCAGGGTTATACATCCTACAGAAAGGACAGGCAGGTGGGCAGAGAAGGGGTCGGGGGGGGGGGGGGGTGGTAGCTCTGCTGGTGAGGGAGGGAATTCAGTCCCTTGCGAGGGGAGACATAGGGACTGACAAGATAGATTCACTGTGGATTGAGTTGAGGAATTGTAAAGGCAAGAAGACACTAATTGGTGTTATTTACAGACCCCCAAATAGTAGCCCGGATGTGGGGTGTAAGTTGCAGCAGGAGTTAAAACTGGCATGTAACAAAGGTAATGGCACTGTGGTAATGGGGGATTTCAATATGCAGGTAGACTGGTAACATCAGGTTAGTTCAGGACCCCAAGAAAGAGAGTTTGTAGAATGCCTCCGAGATGGATTCTTAGAGCAGCTTGTAATGGAGCCGACCAGAGAAAAGGCAATTCTGGATTTAGTATTGTCCAATGAACCAGATATGATAAGAGAACTCAAGATAAAGGAACCGCTTGGAGATAGTGATCATAAAATGATTTGTTTTAATTTGTAATTTGAGAATGAGAACGTTAATTCGGAAGTGGTAGTGATGCAGTTGAACAAAGGGGACTATGAAGGCATGAGAGGGGAGCTGGCCAAAGTAGACTGGAAAGGGATCCTAGCAGGAATGACAGTGGAAAAGCAATGGCAGGAATTTCTGGGCATAATCCAGGAGACACAGGATCATTTCATTCGAAAAAGGAAGAAAGATTCTAAGGGGAGCAGGAGGCAACCGTGGCTGACAAGAGAAGTTAGGGATAGAATAAACTAAAAGAAAAGATGTATAACACAGCAAAGAGTAGCAGGTAGCCAGAGGATTGGGAAACTTTCATAGGACAACAGAAGGAAACAAAACGGGCAATACGGGCTGAAAAGATGAAGTACGAAGGGAAGCTAGCCAGGAATATAAAGAAGGCCAGTAAAAGCTACTTTAGATATGTTAAGGGAAAAAGAGTAGCAAAGTCAATGTGGGTCCCTTGAAGGCAGACACGGGTGAAATTATTATGGGCAACAAGGAAATGGCACTAAGAGTTGAATAGGTACTTCGGATCTGTCTTCACTAAGGAAGACACAAACAATCTCCCAGATGTACTGGAGGACAGAGGATCTAAGGGTGTAGAGGAACTGAAAGAAATTTTCATTAAGCGAGAAATAGTATTGAGTAGGCTAATGGGGCTGAAGGATGATAAATCCCCTGGCCTGATGGTCTGCATCCCAGGGTCTTCAGGTAGGTGGCTCTAGAAATAGTGGACGCATTGGTGATCATTTTCCAATGTTCAATAGATTCAGGATCAGTTCTTGTGGATTGGAGGATAGCTAATGTTATCCCACTTATCAAGAAAGGAGCGAGAGAGAAAACGGGGAATTACAGACCAGTTAGCCTGACTTTGGTGGTGGGAAAGATGCTGGAGTCAATTATTAAAGAGGTAATAATGGGGCATTTGGATAGCAATATAAGGATTAGTCCAAGTCAACATGTATTTATGAAAGGGAAATCATGCTTGACTAATCTTCTGGAATTTTTTGAGGATGTGACAAGTAAAATGGATGAAGGGGTGCCAGTGGATGTGGAGTAACTAGACTTTCAGAAAGCCTTTGATAAGGTCCCGCACAAGAGACTGGTGACTAAAATTAGAGCACATAGTATTGGGGGTAGGGTGTTGACATGGATAGAAAATTGGTTGGCAGACTGGAAGCAAAGAGTAGGAGTGAATGGGTCCTTTTCAGAATGGCAGGCAGTGGCGAGTGGAGTGCCGCAAGTCTCCGTGTTGGGGCCGCAACTGTTTACCATATATATTAATGATTTGGAAGAGGGAATTAGGAGTAACACTAGCAAGTTTGCGGATGAACTGTGAAGAGGATGTTTGGAGGTTGCAGGGTGACCTGGACAGGTTAAGTGAGTGGGCAGATGCGTGGCAGATGCAGTATAATATAGATAAATGTGAGGTTATCCACTTCGGCGGCAAAAACAAGGGGGCACATTATTATCTCAATGGGGTTAGGTTAGGTAATGGGGAGGTACAGCGAGACCTGGGTGTCCTTGTACACCTGTCACTGAAAGTTGGCGTGCAGGTACAGCAGGCAGTGAAGAAAGCTAATGGAATGTTGGCCTTCATAACAAGATGATTTCAGTATAAGAGTAAAGAGGTTCTTCTGCAGTTGTATAGGGCTCTGGTGAGACCAGATCTGGAGTATTGTGTACAGTTTTGGTCTCCTAATTTGAGGAAGGACATCCTTGTCATTGAGGCAGTGTAGCGGAGGTTCAGATTCAGATTCAGATTCAGATTCAGATTCAACTTTAATTGTCATTGTCAGTGTACAATACAGAGACAACGAAATGCAGTTAGCATCTCCCTGGAAGAGCGACATAGAATATGATTTCAATAAATAAATCTATTTACATGCATACAGTCATAGTGTATTTCCTGTGGGAGGAGTGTCCGGGGAGGGGGGGTGATTGGCAGTCACCGAGGTACATTGTTGAGTAGTGTGACAGCCGCCGGGAAGAAGCTGTTCCTGGACCTGCTGGTCCGGCAACGGAGAGACCTGTAGCGCCTCCCGGATGGTAGGAGGGTAAACAGTCCATGGTTGGGGTGAGAGCAGTCCTTGGCGATGCTGAGCGCCCTTCGCAGACAACGCTTGCTTTGGACAGACTCAATGGAGGGGAGTTGGGCAATTTTCACCACCCTCTGCAGTGCTTTCCGGTCGGAGACAGAGCAGTTGCCATACCATACTGTGATACAGTTGGTAAGGATGCTCTTGATGGTGCAGCGGTAGAAGTTCACCAGAATCTGAGGAGACAGATGGACTTTCTTCAGTCTCCTCAGGAAGAAGAGACGCTGGTGAGTTCACGAGATTGATCCCTGGGAAGGCGGGACTGTCATATGAGGAAAGATTGAAAAGACTAAGCTTGTATTCACTGGAGTTTAGAAGGATGAGGGGATATCTTATAGAAACATATAAAATTATAAAAGGACTGGACAAGCTAGATGCAGGAAAAATGTTCCCAATGTTGGGCGAGTCCAGAACCAGGGGCCACAGTCTTAGAATAATGAGGAGGTTATTTAAGACTGAGATGAGAAAAAACTTTTTCACCCAGAGATTTGTGAATTTATGGAATTCCCTGCCACAGAGAGCAGTGGAGGCCAAATCACTGGATGGATTTGAGAGAGAGTTAGATAGAGCTCTAAGGGCTAGTGGAGTCAAGGGATATGGGGAGAAGGCTGGCACGGGTTATTGATAGGGGACAATCAGCCATGATCACAATGAATGGCGGTGCTGGCTCGAATGGCCGAATGGTCTCCTCCTGCACCTATTTTCTATGTTTCTATGTTTCTATAAAAAATAACCTGTTATGCGGCTATAATTTTTCTGTTGTTTACTACCTTAGGCCTTGAATTGGTAATACTGACTAATTCTTCGGTAAACAACTGTGATAGTTCTGCATCATGGGAGGTCCTGAGGATGAAGCAATATAAGAGACCTTACCTGTTTGCCAGGTGTACGTAGAAGAACTTATGCTTTCTGATAAAGCAAAAGAGTTCTCGTCAAGTTATGATTTATTCTCATCCAGAAATATTAATTGGCCATTTATCTCCTTGTTCTACACAAATTGACTGTTACATTTATCTACTCCAGTGGTTACCTTGCAAAAAGAAAATAATTTGCTGTGAAATGCAATGAAAATCTATTAGAATATTTCCTTTTATTTTCCCTACAGTGCGATATGCATAGCTCACTTACAGAGGTCAATTGCTTTATATTTCCCTACAATTGTATTCTTAAAGTTAATTTATCATGAACAGTAAGCAAAGATACAATTTATTCAAAAGTGTTGCTTCAGCATTTTAGCATTAAATTAACATGATATTTGTTCATTAGCTACCAAAAGTCACTAAACTAGAAAATAGGTTTTATAAAGGTTAATGAGAAATATTTACAGTATTTCAATTAAGCTAGTCAACAAATTCATTCACTGCTTTTTGCTTGGCATGTTCCTTTAGTTTGACAGAAAGTAACACATTTCTATTGAAAATAGAAATACAGCGTGGATACAGGCCCTTCGGCCCACCAAGCCCACACCGACCAGCAATCACCCCGCACACTAGCATTATCCTGCACACTAGGGACAATTTACAATTTTTACTGAAGCCAATTAACCTACAAACCTGTATGTCTTTGGAATGTGGGAGGAAACCGGAGCACCCTGAGAAAACCCATGCGGTCACAGAGAGAGGGTATAAACTCCTTTTAGTCAGCACCCATAGTCAGGATTGAACCCGGGGCTCTTGCGGTGCAATGCAGCAACTCTATCACTGTGCCACTGTGGCGCCCTCTGCTCTACGGAAGTATTTTGAAGAAGTAAATATATTTTCCTCTGTATCCTGGCTGATACTCAACTCTAAACTAACAACACTGATCTAATCATTATCTCACTGCTGCTTCTTGGGCATTCCCAAATGCTTTGATTGCCAAGTTTCCTAGGTTGCAACAATTACAAGCCTTTCTCAAATGCCTAGAAAAGGTGTGTTAAATATGCAGTGGGCAGTGCAGAGCCAATTTTTTTTTTTAATGAAGCACTACTCATCACCCACACCAAATCCTGGCATCATATCACTCCAGTCGTCAAACAACTTCACTGGCTTCCCATCTCCCACCGGATCAACTACAAAATCCTGATCCTCACCTACAAAGCCCTCCACCATCTGGCCCCCCCATATCCCACTGACCTCCTCTCCCCCTACCAACCCTCACGGTCCCTCAGATCCACATCAGACGGTCTCCTCTCCATCCACAAGTCCAACCTCCGCAGTTTTGGGGACAGAGCCTTCTCCAGGGCAGCTCCCAGGCTCTGGAACTCCCTCCCCCAACTGATCCGCAATTCCGTGTCCCTCACCATCTTCCAGTCCCGCCTCAAGATCCATCTCTTCACCTCTGCCTATCCTTAGCCCCACGTCCCCCTCCCTTTTCATCTGTGCACTAATTGCCTCATATTGTGTTTTGAATTGTATCCTGTCTTTACTTTGTGTACTAGTCATGTCTCTACTATTTATTTCATTCCCCTTACATGTTTTTCCTCTACCTGCTAAATTTTTGTAAGGTGTCCTTGAGACTCTTGAAAGGCGCCCATAAATAAAATGTATTATTATTATTATTATTACTATAAAATTATGCTCTGTGTAGTATCTAAGATTGCATGCAATAATCTTGATTCTAAGATTCTGTAGGAAGGTCTTTTGAAGGTTCTCTAAACAGGGATTTCAAAGAGGACTGGACAGGCAGTTGAAGGTAAAGAATTAGCAGGGAAATAGTGAAAAAGCAGGGAAATAAATGATCAAATTGCTGTACCAATGGTTCAATGGTACTTTATTGTCATGTGTACCTAATACAGTGAATTTCTTTTTTGCATACTGTTCAATGACAATCCGACTATACATTAGTCACAATCATACCAAGTAAAAGAGTATAAGACATCAGACCACCCTGTCAGTGCACTAAAGTCACCATATTTTAGGTGTCATCTTGTACCCTTCAAGCCCGACATTTTAAAAATAATATTAGTCTGAACTTGTCCATAAAGGCCAATTGTACTGGCAACTGGCCAGTGTTGGGTCGGGTCGATGAGTCCCTGGGTCGGTGTTGCAGGGCTTGTTCTGGCCAGGCAGTGTGTTGATGTCCTCCATTGCTGTTTAGCTGCTCCCTGTGGCTGTAGGTCACATCCGATCTGTGTGTTCTCAGTCACTTCGAGTGGTGCTTAATCTAATGGAGCACCAGGCTGCTGCAGAGCTCCCAGAGGCTCTGAATAAGCCTATCAGGAGCATACAGAGACTGGATGAGTTGAATTATCTCTTTCTTTGCTATTACAATTCTCTGATTTTAGATGAGGCCTAAGACACTCAAAGGATTTTCAGTTGGGGTCTTGTTCATGCATTGCAAAAGAGGGAGCACGAGAGTTAGAGATTCCCAGGGGATACAAAATGCTCAGGGTGTTAGTTGAGGGAGAATGGCCTCTGTGAGACAAGATTTACTCAAGCAGATCCCCTTAGCCATATGCCAAGCAAATCTCAGGTGTCTTGTGATGACTCCCTTCTGTGACCTGTGCAAGCCATTGCGTACTGCTTGTCACCATTACTGATATACAGGTGCCTTCATGTATCACATGGAGAATTGAAAAGAAAGAGTAGACTTTACCACATGCAGTAAATATCCAATTATATTTTGCAATCTATTTTCCAAATTCTATCTCAAGCAGATTAGCATAGCACTATATGGTGATGTTTCTCATCCTGCAGAAAATAACTATTATTTGAATTCATTTCATGAATTATCAATCAAAAACAATAAAATGAAAAGAACAGATATTCTCTGCAGATCAGGCAGCATCTGTGGAAAGGGAAGCAGAGTTAAATTTCCAAGTCATTTTCTGTTTCTGCCCTCTTTAATATCACTTGCATATTTTGCTTATTCTGCTTATTCTGATTAGGAGGGAGAGATAGATCAGCCATGTTGAATGGCAGACTAGATGGGCTGAATGGCTTAATTCTACTCCTATCACATGATTTTATATTATAATTTGCTGTAATAAAACATAACACAATTTTTGTAAACATTTATCTTCTTTCTAATCATTTTAGAGCTTAATATTCTTGCAAACGTATTTGTGAGATGAGCTAAATTTCTTTGATGTAAAGCTTCACAGCTGCAAAGGATGAGATGATCTTTTAGAGTTAGTATTTATTATACACAGGTTCAAGAATTTGGTTGATGACCCAGCTATCGATCTTTCATTGTGTTGTAGCGGTGCTAGATTATTAATCATCCTTTTTGTTAATAAATAAATATGTTAAATAGTATTCATTAAACAAAATCAATTATGACTTTACATTTTGTTTTGAAGAGTGTATTAACAGTTTAAAGTACGTTAACACTGTTTAATCTCTGAGAGCATTTTTCAAGCATTGCTTACTATGATTATTTGAGTTTCCTGGAAAATTAAACATATTTAAAAGTCTGTTTGTTTTAGGAAAAATACAATATTGCACCCTGCAGTTCATAAAGCTGCATTATATCACCATTGACACATATTAATCTTGACTTTTATGTAGAGTTTGTTTATTCTCCCGGTGTGCCATTGGTACTCTGGTTTCTTTCCGTATCCCAAAGACATGCAGGACAGATGGGTCATTGGTTTCTATTGAATGTGAATATGAGTGGTAGAATCTTGTAGGGTGAGGGAGGATGTTGATGGAAATGTGAAAGCATGTTAGAGTATATACTAGTGAGGAATGGCAGCTGTTAAAACCTCGATGGGCTGAAATGCCATCTGTCTTTCTTGTGCGCCCATAAGGAAATGTTGACCTATCTCATTTCCCAATTTGGAGTCATATGTGTAGCAAACTATACAACAAAATCCCACAAAGGGCAACATAATGATGTTGTATTGTTTGAAAAAGCAAAATAAAATCTGCAGATGATGGAAATGTGATATAAAATGAGAAATAGAAAACAAAAATTGTTGAGGGCACTCAGTAGATCAGCGAGTCAAAGGAACATGAGTTAAGGGGCTGTCCCACTTGGGCGACCTAAACCACGAGTTAAGAAGAGTTCCTTCGACCTTCAAGCTCGAGGGCACTCGCCTGGAAAACCTCGAGCTGGATCGTCCATCAGCGATGAAAACGCGAGCTGGATCGACCCACCGCACACACACACACACACATAAACACACACACTGCGAAGGCGGGGGCCAGGGAAAGCGGGGGAGCGCTGTCTGCACAATGAAGAGGAAGGTAAACGGCTGCCACAGTGTATGGTAAGTCCTTTAGAGAGCGCGGGGGGGGGGGGGGGAGAGAAGGTGAGAGAAGGGGGGGAGAAGGGAGGGAGAAGGGGGGAGAAGGGGGGGGGATAAGGGGGTGGGAGAAGGGGGGGGAGAAGGAGGGGGGAGAAGGGGGGGGGGGGAGAAGGGGGGGGGGATAAGGGGGGGGGATAAGGGGGGGGGGGGATAAGGGGGGGGTATAAGGGGGGTGGGATAAGGGGGGGGAATAAGGGGGGGATAAGGGGGGGGGATAAGGGGGGGGGAATAAGGGGGGGGGAATAAGGGGGGGGGGAATAAGGGGGGGGGATAAGGGGGGGGGATAAGGGGGGGGGGATAAGGGGGGGTATAAGGGGGGGGGGATAAGGGGGGGAGATAAGGGGGGGGATAAGGGGGGGGGATAAGGGGGGGGGATAAGGGGGGGGATAAGGGGGGGGATAAGGGGGGGGGGATAAGGGGGGGGAGATAAGGGGGGGGATAAGTGGGGGGATAAGGGGGGGATAAGGGGGGGTAAGGGGAGGGGGATAAGGGGAGGGGATAAGGGGGGGGGGATAAGGGGGGGGGATAAGGGGGGGGATAAGGGGGGGGGATAAGGGGGGGGATAAGGGGGGGGGGATAAGGGGGGGGGATAAGGGGGGGGGGGGGATAAGGGGGGGGGGATAAGGGGGGGGGATAAGGGGGGGGGAGAAGGGGGGAGAAGGGGGGGGAGAGACACTTGTAGCGGCAGATTTTTCAGATCTTTCAGGAAATTAACTCCCTAGCCACTAATTGGTTGAGAGGGGATAAGGGGAATATCTTCGGTACGCATGCAAGCTGCCTCAGAGACTTACAGAGCTTCTACTTTCATAAAGCTTCAGCACACAGTCTTTTAATGAATATTTTCTTTATTGTAGATATAAAACAGTAAGATACATCCAAGGTTTTCCGACTTGTTCCAGCAATCTTCTTCGAACTCCAGCGCATTGCTTCAGATACTAGAAAACTCTTCGTGTCTTCTTCTTCACATGAGGCTTGACATGCTTGACATGCTTGACATGGTCGAAGGATAAACCTTCTCCCTCTCCTGTCCAAAACGAATTCCCAACTAAACTAACACGCAAGCAGTTAAGCTGCATAAACACGCCCCAAGACACGTCATAAAATCCCACCCACATTATAACGGGCTGGCTAAAATTTAAAGGAACATGCCATCCACAATGACATGCAAAATAGGCCAAATGGCCATTACATACCGGCCCCTAATTGTTCCGAATACATAATGAGGCAATTACCAAATAACATCAAAAAAATGGCCATTAAGGCTTAACATACATCAAAATCAAAATCAAAATATCAGGGAATAAAACCCAGTGGCTCCCTCGTCAGGAAATCAAACCGCGATCGCCCGCATGCCAGGCGTGGATACTAACCACCATACTAATGAGGAAAAAATAGCATGCACTATATATCTGCAATCACAATTCTTTCTCGACTCTTCCATCTTCGCTTTCGCCTTCTAGAAGCAAGCACAACTTAGTTATTGGTCTTATTAAAACATTGTTTTTTGTTTTCAGTCGCACTATACGTACCAAACCCTGAACATCAGGCATGATTTCCAGTATTCTACCCATTAACCAAGAACCTCTAGATGCTGTAGAGTCAGCCACCAACACAATGTCTCCTGGAACAAAGTTCCTTTTAATCCTTAGCCATCGTTGTCGTTCTTGGATTAAAGGCAAATACTCTTGTATCCATCTCCTCCAAAAAAGATTGGCCATATATTGTACTTGCTTCCATCTACGTCTCATATACAAATCTTCTTTTACAAAAAGCCCAGGTGGAAGTGTTGGAATGGTTTTCAGCAGAAGAATATGATTTGGTGTGAGTACTTCCAGGTCATTAGGATCGTCAGAACCTTTCGTAATAGGTCGATCGTTTAAAATCGCCTCAATTTCACAAAACAGTGTCTGTAACCCTTCATCATCCAAAACTTGTTGTCTCAGAACGGAGCGCAGCACATTTCGTACCATACGAATTAATCGTTCCCAAATACCGCCATGATGGGAACCCATAGGAGGATTAAAGTTCCATTTTATGCCTTGTTGAAGCATAGTATATTGGATTTTATCCTGATTTAAGTCTTTGAGTGCTTTTTTTAGTTCCCTATCCGCTCCAACGAAATTCGAACCATTATCCGATCTTAACGAAGTAACTTGACCCCGTCGACAAATAAATCTCCTTAATGCCTGAATACATGAGTCCGTGTCGAGTGTAGATGCAACTTCAAGATGTACCGCTCTACTCGCCATACAAGTGAAGATCACACCATATCTTTTCACAAGGCTACGTCCTCTCTTAACTTCCATAGGACCAAAATAATCCACCCCCACATCTGTGAATGGAGGTTTGTCTGGAGTGATCCTCTCCAAAGGCAAGTCTGCCATCTTCTGTATACCAAGTTTTTCTCGACACAGATTCTGTAAAATTAACTTGGCTAGCAGTGTAAATGGTGCCAGAAATCCCAAAGGATCATATACTGAACCAATCACAGATAAGATACCCCTTCTTGTGCATGGTCGTTCCTGAATTGACAATTTAAACTTAAACACATCCGTTTCCACACACCAGTGCAGTCCCAGTGCCCTTTCCATTGGCAAGTTGTCTTTGTCTAAATCCATCACCTTGGTTTCTTCGGCTCTGTCATCTGGTGGAATGCTTTCCAAAACAGCACGACTGTTGCTGACCCACTTGGTAAGTACAAATCCTCCCTTATTGCAGAGAAAGGTTAGGTGCTTCACTATTTGAATTGCCTCTGGCTCGCTAGATACGGATTTTAGGCAATCGTCCACATAAAAATTATTTTTCAAAGTGGAAATTACCTCCTCTGGGAAATAATCTTTATTATCCTCTGCGGTTTTCCTCAAAGCGAAATTCGCACAACTTGGAGATGACACTGCTCCGAAAAGATGTACTTTCATTCGGTAATCAACAAGGTCTTGCTGCACATCCCCTTCAGGCCACCATAAGAATCGCAGATAATCAATATGTTTACCAGTTACTTTCACTTGATAAAACATTGCTCTGATATCAGCCATCAAAGCTATCGGTTCTTGCCTAAATTTGATGAGAACTCCAAGGAGCGAGTTAGTAAGGTCTGGACCTTGCAGTAATTCACTGTTAAGTGATGTCCCTTTAAAGACTGCCGCGCAGTCAAAGACCACCCTCAATGTCCCTTTCTTCGAGTGGTACACCCCATGGTGCGGAATATACCAGATCTCTCCATCATCTCGATATAGTTGATTCATTGGTATCCTTTCAGCATAATCGTTATTAATCATATTCTGTAAGAAGGATGTATATTCCTCTTGAAATTTCGTGTTCTTAACAAATTTACGTTTCAAACCATGAATACGCTGTTCAGCCATATAGCGATTATTTGGTAAATTGACACTTTCCTTCTTGAAAGGTAAATCCAAACAATAATGTCCATTTTTCATCTTAACTGAATGGTTCATAATATCTAAGAATTTCAATTCTTCTCTAGACATTTCTTCATGTTCTTGGCTGGTACTTTCATTGAAGTCATGATTATATTGCTTCATTAACAGCTTTTCCAATTTACCTGTAGATATTTGGTTAACAGCAACAGCACGGCAATTCATTTTGCTGGTGCTTTCCTTATTCTTACCCAAGGAGCCATAAATAACCCATCCTAGTAGGGTCTTCATAGCATACGGTCCATCCCCTTGGCTCCTAATTATCTGTACAGGTTCTAATGCTCTCAGGGCATTCGTTCCAATAAGTAAGTCAATATCAGAATTTATCTTTGTTATTTTGACTTCTTTCAGGTAAGACCATTGCTGTAAGTCTTCACATCTGGGTACATTTTGACGACCAACAGGCATTGTTTCATGTGTGAAAACCTCTGAAATTGGAATAAAATTATCTTCATCCAAACTGGATATCTCCATATTTGTTATATAATAACTCTGGTAATCCTTTTCTTTATTCATGGTACGCATTTGAATTTTAACTTTCTCTCCAGTAATGTCCAACCTTCTCATCAAATTCTCTGTGCAAAAAGTAGCTGAACTCCCATGATCCAGAAATGCATATGTTTGCAACACTACATTAGTTTCCCTATTTCTCACTTGTACTGGTAAATTAGAGAAAATGCATGCTTTCTCTCCGGCCCCAATATGTGCAGTTACTTGAGGCGAGGTGATAGCATTTACATCCGCTGACTCCTTTTTCTGCTCAGTATGATCTGGCTCTTTCTTTACAGTATGAAGCACATCAGGATGATTCTGCTTACATTTGTCACAAATTATTGGACACTTACAGTCTTTTACCATGTGCCCTTTCTTTAAACATCCATAGCAGATTCCATTCCTTTTTAAAAAGTCCATCTTTTTTTCATATTTCTTTTCCTTAAATTTACGACACCATCTTATGGTGTGACCTACTTCATCACAAAATGGACAGAATTCATTCTTTCTGGTCGGTGCATCCTCTTTTGCACCACCTAACACCTTCTCAGGTATTATATTGGTAGCAAAATTGCTTTTCTTAGGCCCTGTCTTTTGTTTAGTTTTGACATAGGTAGAACCCTTATAAATTGCAAGTGGCTTGGCTTCTTCAATAATCCCGCTGCATGAATCTGACATGTACCGTACTTCTCTTTCTAAATATTCCACCAGGTCTGGTAGCCTGGCTACTTGTTTGCTCTTATCACGTATTTCACCTGCCCTATCTCTCCACTTTTCTCTCATTCTTCTGGGCAACTTGCTAATGATGATTCTCATATTACTTGAAAGATTAATTTCCTCCATATAGCCAAGATTTTTCATCGAGCTGCAACATCTTCTCAGAAATATTGCATATTCACTCAATTTATCCACATCTTCTGGCTTGATTTCTTTCCAATCATGGGCCTTTTCAATGTATGCATTCGCAATCCTCTGTTCATCACCAAAACGTTCCTTCAATAATCTTCTCGCCTTTTTATAGCCCTGGTTGTCTGGCTCCATCTGACAACTTTCCACAAGCCCCTTCACCTTTCCTTGTGTGTACTTCACCAGAAACCGTAAGCGCTCTTTTTCATCCATAACTTTCTTCTCTAATACCTCTTCCAGTGCCCTCACGAAAGTTTCATATTCTAAAGGATCTCCAGCATACGTAGGAATTTCAACTGGTGGCAAAATGAGAGATTTATTTCGTCGAGCTATAATCTCGTTGAATTCAGATTGCTTATGTAGCAGTGCCAATAGGCCAACCTGATTCCCTTCTCCTTGGTCCACTGGTCCTTCTCGAGTTTGTACGGATGTTCTTATAGTAGCTAGTTTCGGTCTAGCATCCATTTGCTGAGCTGAAGGTTCACTCAACCTATTTAGGTTTTCCAATCCAAGGTATCCTGTGGACTTTGACCGTGGAATCGATTCAACTGCCAATTCACTCTGAGCAGGTCTGGCTCTCTGTCTAGAGCTTATCGCCTTTGATGATCTAGAGCTGCATCTAGACCCTTCACTTTCCAGTATGTCCCTTCTGGCTTTAGCCACCTTCAACTTTGTATCTAATTCCAGTTGTTCCTGACATCGCGCCATTTCTTCTTGCTGTCGCTTTGTCTCATCTTGCTGTCGGGCCATCTGTTGCATCATCTCTTCTTGCTGTCGCTTTGTCTCATCTTGCTGTCGGGCCATCTCATGTTTTTTCTTCATAGCATCCGCTTCTATTGAGAGCGCTGCTAACTCAGCCTTTGCTCCCAAACGAGCAGAAGCCCTCGAAACCGAACTGGCTGAGCTACCAGATTTACGGCCTGATCTTTGTGAAGATACATTTGAGATACTATCTTCCGGTGCTATTTCATCACCTTCTTCTTCTGGCTGGCTATCTTCTTTTCTGCTACCTTTACTTTTGCTAACTTGCTCTAACCATCCTTCTACAACTTCTTTGGATTCATCATAATACTCCGTATTTTCACAATCCCACTTAAAATGTCTTTCACGCTCCTCTGGAGAACGCTCTGCCTCCAGCAGTGTGTCCTGCTTCTCTTTCAGCTCATGGTTAAGGCTACTTATCAGGCGTAATTTCTCTTCCACCTTGTCCTGGTTCTCTTCTGATTCCATGAGTGTCTTCACACTTTCAAACAGCTTTCTAATCTTCTTCCCCAACTTGTTCCTATCCAATTCAGCCTCCTTGAGAACATAACTTCGACCTTTCTCAGTGAGTTTAAGTTGTCTGGCTGGTCTTTCTTCACCACCATGTGGCTCTTCTGGCATGGCTCTGCCCTCATCTTCCTTAATGATTTAAAAGAGGTCTTGGCAGATTGCCAAGTCTTTAAATTAGTCGAAAAAAAGTCTCTGCTTCTGAGTGACTTTGTTATTATCAACAATTTCTTCCAAAACTAAAACATACTGATAATGTAGAGAACCTCTCTCTAATTCCAGGTGCAAAATAAATGATGCTAATTCCAATGGAATGCTCCTTTATCTCTTTGATTCAAAACAATCCAAGGTCGGTCTGCCTTTCCCAGACACGCTGGAGAAAACAGCTTGTTGAGCTCTATTACAGAATTCTTTCAATTAAAACCGTAATTTTAATTCAAAAGGTAATAATCAATTCGTACTCACAATCCAGTGATACGTCTTCCGATGCGTTCCGATGCTGTTGATAGACCTCAAGGCTCCTCCTGGCCGAGATCTTCTTCAGTTCCACGATTGGAACCAATCTTCTTTGGCTGCGCCTTTTCGAGGTCTTAGCCTTCGTCCTGCTCTGGCCGCACCTCTCCTAGGTCTTAGCCTTCGCACTTCGATCTTCTGTCCCTATCTCAGGGACTGGTATTTACCCCCGCCGGAGGATCGCTTTTACTTATCTTCTTCTTCTTCTTCTGTCCCAATCTCTGGGACTGGCAATTACCCCCTGCCGGAGGTATCCTTCGACTTAATGTAGCGGCAGATTTTTCAGATCTTTCAGGAAATTAACTCCCTAGCCACTAATTGGTTGAGAGGGGATAAGGGGAATATCTTCGGTACGCATGCAAGCTGCCTCAGAGACTTACAGAGCTTCTACTTTCATAAAGCTTCAGCACACAGTCTTTTAATGAATATTTTCTTTATTGTAGATATAAAACAGTAAGATACATCCAAGGTTTTCCGACTTGTTCCAGCAATCTTCTTCGAACTCCAGCGCATTGCTTCAGATACTAGAAAACTCTTCGTGTCTTCTTCTTCACATGAGGCTTGACATGCTTGACATGCTTGACATGCTTGACATGGTCGAAGGATAAACCTTCTCCCTCTCCTGTCCAAAACGAATTCCCAACTAAACTAACACGCAAGCAGTTAAGCTGCATAAACACGCCCCAAGACACGTCATAAAATCCCACCCACATTATAACGGGCTGGCTAAAATTTAAAGGAACATGCCATCCACAATGACATGCAAAATAGGCCAAATGGCCATTACAACACTTTTAAGAAGTATAATAAAGTTTAGCGGTCAGCGAAGGAGATTGCCTATGGCTGCCCTCGACTGCCTGTAACTAAATAGCGACCCCACTCCACTGCATTATGAGTCATAAAGAACCATGCCGACCACATTTTACTCACGAAGGAGGTTGAAGGAGGTCTTCTACATAGTCAAAGGAGGTCTTCAACATGTCATTTTTTCAAAAGGGGCTGTCCCACTTGGGCGACCTAATTGGCGAGTTTAGAAGAGTTTGAAACATTGACATGTTGAAGACCTCCTTCTACTATGTTGAAGACCTCCTTCGACCTCCTTGACTATGTTGAAGACCAGCTTCAACCAGCTACGACAAGCTACAATTAACTTCAGGAAAATTGGACACCGAATAGTGGAGAGTGAAGACGACTTCCTACGATTTCCTTTCATCTCCCTTCGACCTCCCTTCGACTATGATGAAGACTATCTACGCCTACCTTCGACTACCTTCGACTACCCTCGATTACCTATGACCAACATGGTGACCTACTACAACCTAATACAACCTACTTCGACAAAACCTACGAGTAAAAAAAATATTGATTTTTTCCATGGCAACCTTTTTTAACTCGCGGGCATTTTTTAACATATTGAAAAAAACGCCGCGACCTGGCTGAGGCCTCAAGTACACGGAGACCACTCTTGAGCATGAAGGAGAGTCACGAAGACCTCCTACGACTTTGTGTCGACCATGCTGCGAGTATGAGTCGAGGGCAAACTCGTAAGAACTCGCAGATTAGGTCGCCCAAGTGGGACAGGCCCTAAACTCTCCTAAACTCTTCTAAGCTCACCAATTAGGTCGCCCAAGTGGAACAGCCCCTAAACAAAGTAAACATAATCAGTGAACCCCTCTAGATCAACCACCAACACGGAACAAGCAGCAGTGTATTGAAACATAAAAGAAACCTTTAGGAACCCAGACTTGGTGGCGACAGGTAGGTCACATCGGCAGAAGCTTCCTATAGCTTTTTCAGGTCTAGACTTACTGGCGACAGATAGGTCACATGGGTCTCCAGCACCTTGTAATGTATTGTCACTATTAATGAAGCCCAGTCGTTCACAGACACCTGCCATTTCCCAAAGTACCCAAATCTCTGCATAGCCACATAGCCAATTATACAAGAAACAATACAGCACAAGAACAACCCCTCTGGCCAACAATATTGGTATGAAACATGGTGCCAAATTAAACTTATCTCCTCTGCCTGCATCTCATCCATCTCCCTCCATTCCCCACATATTCATGTGCCCATTTAAAACCCTCTTGAACACCATTATCGTATCTACTTTCACCATCACCCTGGCAGTGTATTCCAAGCACCCACTATTATCTGTGTAAAAACCTACCCTCTCTCTTAAACTCTCTCTTTCTGACTTTAAAACTGTGTCCTCTAGTCTTTGACATTTCCACCCTGGGAGAAAAGTTGACGAAGCCTTGTCTATGCCTCTCAGAATTTTATAAACTTCTATCAGGTCTCCCCTCAATCTTCATCTAGTCTCCCCCCAGCCTCCTTATTTTTGTAATAAAAGCTGAATGGTGTTGTTGTTATGAAGCCATTAAATTCAGTGCTGTGTCCTAAGGACTATAACATATCAAATTTGAATGAAATGTTATTCCTTGAGTTTCTGTTGAGCTTTTTGGAATAACGTAAGATAAAAAACAGAATGTAGAATAGGGAATTAAAGCAACAGGCAACCGCACACTTGGGGTCAGTTTTGCCAATTGAGCAAAGGTATTCTGCACAGTCATGAGGCAATATTTTTTTTCTGGCTAATGTGCAAAGTTTCAAATGCAATATATTAAACTGTAGGAAATGAAAGTAAATGAGGGGTTCACCTGGAAAGAATGTTTATATTCATAGTTTGTTGGAAGGAAAATGGTGAAAGGGCTGTTGTATAATTCCTGTGGTTGCATAGCAAGGTATAGTTTAGGTTTAGGCTTATTATTGTCACGTGTACTGAGGTACAATGAAAAGTCTTGTTAGCATGCTATAGATACAATCAAGTCAAACTCAAGTACAAACAATAGAGTAAAGGGGAAGATACAGAGTGCAGAATATAGTTCTCAGCATTATACCACATCAATTCCATAGACAAAGTTCAATTTCTGCAATGGGGTAGAGGTGAATCAGACAGTAGAGGTGATCATTCAGATGCCTAACAACAGAGGGGAAGAAGCTGCTGTTCCCGTACTTTTAGATTTCTGTGCCTTTTGTACCTGAACAGCAGGGAGATTAAGTCTTTGATTGTGCAGTTCTCTCTCATAACTGCATTGAAACATCAACTTTGTTTTCATGATTGGATCTCTGAAGGAATATGGAGCTAACACCTTCTGATCTGGTTGGCTCCCATCCTAGTGAGTGCTCTGAAATGTGAATCCATTGATTACCTAGAATAATTAGCATTGAAACAATCTCAAAAGATCGTAAAACTATAAAAGTGTCAGATAAACTGATGAATGATTTGATGGGGTTGTGCACAAACATTTTCATTCGATGTTAAAGATCTGGATATGATGTTGATATTTGTGAAGGGATTTTATTCTGTCATCTCTGCATCTATTACCTGAAAGCAGGTAAAGAAAACTATCTTTCACATATCATGACTCACCTCTTGTGAAATTTACTAGACACAACATACATTAATTGGGTTGGGATGCAGAAAAAGGTTTTAGCAGAAACGATGCAGAATGTTCACCGCAGAAGCCGGCAGAAATGGCATACATTTTTGCAGGCTCATTTCCTTCCTCATTCAATCGTTGGCAGCATTTTCTATTCTCTTCTCCCTCAACTCTCATTCAGTCTCCATTTAATGTGTCAATGTTGCTCAGCTCAGCCACCTGAGTGTGGGTGGAACCCGTGGGTTTCACATTTTCGCGAGTCGCTGGATAAAGCGATTCCTCCTGAATTCCTCATTTGATATTTTGGTGATTGACTTACGGTGGGCTATAAATCAAAACCTTCTGAAACCAAAACAATGGCAAGTATTAAACTGTGGCATTGTTGTTTGGTTTTCTTTGGTTACGGATTAATTTACTGGATGTAAATTTACTGAATTAGGCCAATTCACTGGATGATTTCAAGAGAGAGTTAGATTTAGCTCTTAGGGCTAACAGATTCAAGGGATATGGGGAAAAAGCGGGAATGGGGTACTGATTTTGGATCATCAACCATGACCATATTGAATGGCGGCGCTGATTCGAAGGGCCGAATGGCCTACTCCTGTACCTATTTTCCATGTTTCTATGTTACTATGTAATTTACCCGTGCCACACCATGGAGTTATTTTTGTATTACTTATCTTATGATCATATTGACCTTTCATCATGCCTAGGCTCTTATTTTCCAAGTAATAGGTGGCCTCTTGTGTTTTTTACTTACCAATATGAAACCCTTGCATTTATCTGTGTTGAAAACCATTTATTAATTATCCGCCCATTGTGTGGGCTTATTAATCTCATTTAAAATTTGCTGCATTCTTATTCAGTGTTTATCATCGTTCACAGCTGTTTGCCTGTTTAGCAAGTTTGCTTTATGATCCATCCAACTTGTGGAAACACAAAAAAAAACTGGAGATGTTTGAATTTTGTGCAAAAAACAAACAAACACCTGAAGGAACATAATGGGCCAGGTAGCATCTTTAGACTTTAGAGGTCTGGCATGGAAACATGGAGGTTCGGCCCATCGAGTTCACGCCCTCTAGCAATCACCCCATACACTAGCACTATCCTACACACTAGGGATAATTTACCTACAAACTACAATTAACCTACTAACCTGTATGTCTTTGGAGCATGGGAGGAAACCAGATCACCCGATGTGGTCACAGGAAGAACGTACAAACTCCATACAGGCAGCACCCATAGTCAGGATAGAACCTGGGTCTCTGGCACTGTAATTAACCTGTCCTACATCATCCTGGCGACAACCTACGACAGCACCTACGTCAGGAGATGTCAAGCTACGCTCATTGCCGTCAAGCCAACTGTCGCCGGCTGTGGCCGAAAATATTTGAACATTTCACATTCAGTGGTGACCAAAAAATCGCGATGATTCTTTGAGCGACTGAGGAGACTACTCACGACCATACAGACCATACTTGCGACACCCCGGTGACCATGTGGCGACTTCCTAGTCACCTAAAAAATCGCCTAAATGCAATAGCGGCATAAGGCAGCAACTCCACTGTGCTATCATCTGTGGAGGGAAATGGACAGACTTAGCTAATGTTATGTTGTATAAGGAGTCACAGTAGGCTTGACCTGGCTAATTATCAACAATGAGCATTGTGAGGAATTTGTAAACAGATATAATCTCAACATGAATTGACAGTCCAAGATTGTTGTTTGAACAACTCATGGATTTTTTGAAAAAAAATGTTGATCTTGCTCTTAGGGGTAGTCCCTAAGGATCGAGAATATTTTGCTTCCATTCAGATTTTAAGAGTCTTGAGGCCAATGTGGGAGACTATAGACTCCTCCAGGGCGGGCTCAGAGGCAAATGAATTATATCAATGTCACCATGTGCTTGAAGGAAACTAAAGTTTGAAACTATCCAGCTGATGCCATTTTTGCCTTTGCAAGGAAAGTGATTAAAGCATCACTTTAGCAAATAAAACACAGATCACTTGCTGGATACTGTATATGTGTATAAGACGTCAGTATGTGAGCTTTGTCCATTGTAGTGGTCATGAAGGAAGAGCAGACAAGAGAACTTCATTGTGCTCAAAATTTGTTTTGATGGATTCAATAGTAGTATTCTAGTAACTTTGCAGGAGATGATTCCATTCCTGTGAATTGGAGACTGATCTCTTCTAATATACCCAAGTACAAAAGGAGATGCTGATAAGTTCAAATCCCACTATTCTGAAGGATTTTTAAATGACGTATCGCCACATTGTTCAATTTGAATTTATTTCTCCGTCGTCCTTCAATTCTTCCCTTTAAAGTGATCAGTATAGTCAGAAACTCAAAGGAATTGAGAAGCGGTTTATTTTTCAATGTTGTCCCTGTCAAGATTCGTCATGGTTTTTCAGTGAAACAGGTTCCACAGCTTGTTACCTGCCACCTACTCACCACTGAGAGATTTCTGCACCTTGTCACATGTCAAACAGGTGAGGAGGGTCACCTTGTTTGTCTTTCTGTTTCCAGATCAAGTAAGCGTGTTTGTACAGGGTACCCGGATGTGGCGCCGACAGACAAGAAGCCGAAGCAAAGAAGTCAAAGCCAAAGAACTGAATAGAAACGTGGCCGAAACGCCAATGAACCGAAAGAGTCCGAAGATGAAACGCCTACTAACCGAATGGATGGGACTCCTAAATTCAAACTAACCGAAAGGGCGGGAAGCCTAAAAGCCAACGAACCGAAGGCAGCGTCGCTAAAAGGAAACTTAACGAATGGCCGCTCTGTTGAAACGCCACCTACCCGAAAGGCGGCGTCGCCTCCAAGCCAAAGAACCGACTGCCGCACAACAGAAAAGTCCAATAACGGACTTGACGTTGCCGGGGGGCGGTATTTGTCAGCGATTGGTCCAGACCACATCAATCACATCACTGTGAAGGCATGAACATTGTCCCAAACCTCTGCTCCACCCGACCCGCAGCCCGCGGAGGGTGGCAGTGGGAGAGTGGGGGCTGTCCCAAGCGATGCACACCCTTCGTGGTCGGATCTTGTGCAACTTGGTGCTTGGGTTCAGACATGCCGCAGTACACTATGGCTTGTGGGAAAATGAAAAACCACAGCCCGTATCCTTTTCTCTCCCCTACTCGAACAGCAGCGACAATCCTGAGGAGCGGCGAAACTGCGAAGAAAGGGGAAAAGAGTATGAGAGAAGAACGAGAGAAACAGACGACGAGGGGAGATAGATCAGAGATGTAAAATCGTGAGGCAGAAGGAAAGCAAGCAGAGGAGGAAAGGAAGAGCAAAAATATAGAGGAGCAAAGAGAAGAGAGAAGGAGGGGAAACACTCTCTCTCTCCCTCCTCTCCCCCCCCCTCTCCCTTCTCTCTCCCTCTCTCGCTCTCCCCTTCCCTCTCCCATTCTCCCTCTCCCTTTCTCTCTCTCCCCTTCTCTCACCCCCTTCTCTCTCTCCTCAGTCTTCACCCGTGGGAATGTCCCACAGTCACTGACCGCGATGCACTGCCATTAGACCCCAACCTCCACACCAGGGTTTTTTCCCCCCCCCCCCCCCCCGACACCCCGGTGTATATCATGATTAACTGGTGTATGTCATGATATACACCAAAGATAGACACAAAATGCAGGAATAACTCAGCTGAACAGGCAGCATCACTGGAGAGAAGGAATGGGTGGCGTTTCGGGTCGAGACCCTTCAGACGCACTCTGAAGAATAGTCTCGGCACGAAACGTCACCCATTCCTTCTCTCCAGAGATGCTGCCTATTTTGTGTGTGGGACCATGGGTGCGTACCGCAAACACCAAGATGGTAATAAATAAAACGTCTGTCCCTGCGGCTGGGGTGAATCATCCTGGTGTGGCTGTCAAAGTCCGGGGGTCGGGGGGTAATCACCCTGGTGTGGAGATTGGGGTCCGATGGCGGTGCATCGCGGTCAGTGACTGTGGGACGCAGTCCGCGGATGGAGACGGAGGAGAGAGAGAAGGGGGAGGGAATGGGGGAGAGAGAAGGGAGAGAGAGCGGGTGGGGGGGGAGAAGGGGGAGAGAGAGAGAAGGGGGGGAGAGAGGAGGGAGAGAGGAGGGAGAGAGAGGGGGAGAGGAGGAGAAGAGAGAGGAGGGGAAGAGAGAGGAGGAGAGAGAGAAGAGTGGAGAGAGAGGAGGAGAGAGAGAAAAGGGGAGAGAGAGGAGGAGAGAGAAGAGGGGCGAGAGAAGGGAGAGAGAGAGGGGGAGAGAGAGAAGAGGGGAGAGAGAAGGGGGAGATGGGAGTGTGGGGTTCATTTTCCCACACGTCATAGGTGACTGGGCAGTCTGAACCCAAGCACCAAGTTGAAAGCGGCCGAAGGTGTGCATCGCCTGGGACAGCCCCCACTCTCCCACGGCCAACCTCCACAGGCTGCGGGTCGGGTGGAGCGGAGGTTTAGGACAATGTTCATGCCTTCACAGTGATGTGATTGACACAGGGGCCTGGACCAATCGCTGACAAGACCCGCCCCCCGGCAATGTCAAGTCCGTTGAGTGGCAGTCGGTCCTTTGGCTTGCAGTCGACGCCGCCTTTCGGGTAGGTGGCGTTTCGACAGTGCGGCCATTCGGTAAGTTTGCTTTTAGGCGACGCAGCCTTTCGGTTCGTTGGCTTTTAGGCGTCCCGTCCTTTCGGTTAGTTTGCATTTAGGCATCCCATCCTTTCGGTTAGTAGGCGTTTCGTCGTCGGGCTCTTGCGGTTCATTGGCGTTTCATCGTCGGGCTCTTGCGGTTCATTGGCGTTTCGGCCTCATTTCTATTCGGTTCTTTGGCTTTGACTTCTTTGCTTCGGCTTCTTGTCTGTCGGCGCCGCGTCCGCACATGGTGTACAGAGACAACAATCACAATTCTGGATACCAGCCTGAATCCAACACAATTTGTCCCATAATAAGATTAATTATGCTATTTTCTTTCTTTCCATTAATCAGCTCTTGCAAAACGTGCACATACAAACTGGCGATGTAATCTATCTCTGTTGAAGCCAAGCTTCAGCATTCTGGTACATTTTATGAAATTCAAATCTGCCTGAAGTTTCTCAGTCACTCTGAACTATATTGCTAGATAATTGATCTTAATTCTATTCCAGATCACCAAGCAGATGTTGCAACCCTGGAACACTTAAGCAACATACAGACTTTATGCTAAATGTTTATGACATTACTTAGGCATCAACTGGATTATTGAAAATAGACACAAAATGCTGGAGTATCTCAGCGGGACAGGCAACATCTCTGGAGAGAAGGAATGGGTGACGTTTCGGGTCAAGACCCTTCTTCTGCCAGTTTTCCTACACAAACTGGATTATTTACTTAATTTATAAGCATGCATTTTATGAAGAATACCAGTATTGCTGAAGGCATTTATTGTAACGGTACGAGAGAGATTGAGGAGAAAAACTAGTGTGATGCTTCTCAGGCATAGAAAGTTAAGGAAAGATTTGGTGGAAATCTATGAAATTCAGAAAGGCTTTGCAAGAAGAAATAAAAATTACTTCTTGTAGCAAAGGAATGAAAACTACAAGACACTGATTAGTCAGATGGGGAAAGGATGGTAGATTCTTTCACACAATAATTACAAGCCATGAATGAATATAGAATATAATAAAAACAATCAGGCAGTCAGTAATCTCAATGAAAGGAATAGATGAGAACATTTAGGCTGTCAGCTCTTCATCAAATCATGATAATGGTTGGTAGTCAAGTAATTCAATTGGGCCAGGGAGAAGAGAGCAATGCAGGTAAGACGGGGCAATGGTTACATGTTTGTGGGGGCGGTGAATGTTATATTAGTGAGAGGTTGTGAAGGGGATTGTAGGCCTGAAAGAGAAACAGCAAAAAAGACTACTTAAAGAATACCGACCTTGGTTCAGTTGCTTTTTCCAGGTTGGGAGATGCTATTGAGACTCCCATTTAAATCACATAGAAGCAAATGGCGGTGAATTGGAAATTTAGTTCTGCAGGCATAGTCCAAGGATACTGCAGCCAGCTCACATGCCATTAAAATCCTGGAACCAGACCTCAAACATGTGTTGAATTCTATTGTATGCCATTGTGCATAGCGTTCACCAGAACTTAAAATTGTGACCATCTCAGCTTATACCATAAATTGCTGATCAATAACATAATACTACATCATCTAATTTCTAGACATTTCAAGTCCAAATAATTGATCTCATTTCACAAATTAGGCTAATACGTTCTGATGTAAAATTGCTGTGCAGATTGCACAACTTTATTTTTTTCCTTTTCAGTAATATTTGGACTTCTTCCAGAAATAACTTAATTTATGTAATGAAAATAATTCAAACTAAACTTCACATTGCAAGGAAATGTACTTAATAATTTATCAACTATATAAAATGTTTTTGCAGAAAAAGTAGATTTGCCAAAAATGCTTGAAAAATATAATTATATTATTTCAACTCTCATTTACTCATGTTATCTATCTATCTATCTATCTATCTATCTATCTATCTATCTATCTATCTATCTATCTATCTATCTATCTATCTATCTATCTATCTATCTATCTATAAAACTCTGATCTTGTTATCTTCTGGTTTGGCAGTCTTTCTATTTGCGCAAAAACGGTTTGCGATTGTGCTACGATTTTTCACCAGTTCACTCACCGTTCACCTGTGCTGCGAATAAACCAAGTTTTATTCCGATCGGTTCAATGTCGTAAAAGTTAGCGAGATTTAAAAACCTTAAAAACCACGCATGCGCAGATCGATCTCTTCTCCTGCCATTCAGTGCCACGTGGATTAGTCTCTTCCCCTGTCACTCCCCGGGATGGTCCACCCCTTCCTGTGCCATCGCATCTTTACTGGTGCTGAGGATGGCCGGCGGAGGTTTCCAACCCGACTTTCGGACCCGAAGCAGTTCCAAGCAGCCCAGCCCCAAGAAGCCCAGCCCCAAGCAGCACAGCCCTAAGCAGCCCAGCGTTAGAGACCCGACCCAGCCCAGCCCAGAGTCGGATACCCATCCCAGCCCAGATTCGGAGATCCAGTCCAGCCCGGAGTCGGAGATGTCGTCGATGTCGTCAAACGGAAAGAGGAGACTCTGATCCCGGCGGTGGAGAATGACCAGTGACCAGCGCCCGCTGTGAGTCCCCATCGCACCGCCAATTCCAGCCACTACCCCTCTGGTACCCCTCCCTGGCTCCTCTCCCCTCCCCTCCCCTTGATGCCCCCTCTCCCATATGGCTCTTCCCTCATCTTTTCTCCAAGCTCACTTCCCCCGCCCACACACCCCTTTCTTCCAAACAACCCTCCCTGCCCACACACCCTTCTCCCCCACAAGCCCCCCGCCCACACACACCCCCCCGCCCACACACACACCACACTCACTCACACACCCCTGTCCACACACACACACACACACCCAGCCCACACACACACACCACTGCCCACACACTCCCCTCACACCTCCCCTCACATCTCCCCCTCACACACCACCGCCACAGCTCCCCGCCCCCACAAACCCCCTCCGCCCCCACAACTTCCCCCCGCCCCCACAACCACCCCTCCCACCACACAACCTCCCCCACCCACACAATCCCACCCCCACACATCCCTCCCCCCGTTCTAAACCCCTCCTGCCCACAACGCATATGCCCGCACACCCCTCCTCCCCCACAACCCACCCCAACACACGCCCGCCGCCCACACATCCCCCCCACACATACAACCCCCGCCCACAACCCCCCGCACACCCCCCCCACCCATACACATCCTCCCCCACATACACCCCCTTCCACACCCCTCCCACCCACATACACACCTCCCCCCCACCCCACTCCCCCTGCCACACTCCCCCCTCCCCACAACCCCCTCCCCCAACACCACCCTCTTCCCCCCTCCTACACCCCCCCGTCCACACACATCCTTCCTCCCCTCCCACCCTAGGCACCCCTACCACACACCCCACTTCCCTCCCCCCTCCCCTCCTCCCCTCCCACACATGAAGAGGAGGGGGAGGGAGTGCTCGGGGATGAGGGGAAATGAGCCGCGCCTGCACATTTAGGGGCTATGGGTGAGTGGTGGAATATTGCGTTGGGGGGAACGGGTTGCGTTGAGGGAACGGGTGAGTAGTAGAATATTGCGTTGGGGAATGGGTTGTGTTGGGGGACCAGGCCTCCCGTGTAACTGGGGCCCAACATTTCCCACTTAGTCTAGTATATTTATAAATCTATCCCAGGCAAATATGCTAAAATGCCTTAAGAGTTTACTTTGTTTCCCTGAAATGCAAGGTTCCTGATTGATTTACCTGCAGTTTATATACTGTAATGGCAAACCCATTTTTCTGTGCCATTTTAGTTATGGGAATTACCATGGGAATTACTGTATTTGCTGCATGTTGATTAAATTAAATTATAACTGTAATTGGGACATATTATTGATGCAATGTACATCTTCTATATGCTTGAATGTGTCTGTTTATTAGATTTTCATTTAAAAGTACACATTTTCATCTAGAAGTGTTACATTTTCTAAATAATTTTAAAGTTCACTGATTTGCTCTGTTAAATAATTAGGAGCGCTGCAAACTTCCAACATTCAGTCAGCCTTTGTATAGTGGGAAATAGTTATTATTTTTAGCTAACGATATTTTTTCAGAGGTGTATGTTGGTTTGGTGAAATGTCTTTGGCTTGGAACCTTAACAGAATTTCTCTCTCCACAGGTGGTGCCTTTTTTGTAAAATGCCTCGCAGCAATTTTTCTTTCACTTCAGATTCCAAGTGGTATTTTGGTGTTGCCAGTTGTTTGATTATTGATTTGTTAGTGGTTATATTGGAAGCTATTTGCCTATTTTTTTAATCTACTCATGCTATTGCAAATCTAATCTGGTTATATTTCCAGTATTTAATCAGTTGTTGTGCTACACACATACAATAACCACCCCTCGCACACACTAACCACCCCCCCCACACACTAACCACCCTCCACACATACTAACCACCACCATTGATATTATATTAATATTATTCATTTGCTCCTTTTACCCCATCCCCACCTTATCCACTCATGCATAGCCCCCAACTCACAGACATGTCTAGAGAGGGAGTGAGAGGGGGTAGAGAGAGAGGGGGCAGAGACACAAAGAGAGGGGCAGAGACACAGAGAGAGGGGCGGAGACACAGAGAGAGGGGCGGAGACACAGAGGGGCTGAGAGACAGAGCCCTATTCTGTTGTACTGCTTACAGCTGCAAGAACGTGTAGCAAACAATAAAGGGCTATAAGGAGAGAGAGAGAGAGAGAGAGAGAGTAAAAAGCTTCACGAGAAGAAAGCAACCAAATTTGTAAAACGATACATTAATGTCTGCAGGGAACAGCTTAGAGCAGACAAGAGAGAGGGAGAAAGAGGTGAGGGGGAGACAGAGAGTGAGAAGCAGAGGGAGAGGAGGAAGGGAGAGGGGGAGAGAGAAAGAGGGACAGAAGGAGATAGGGGAGAGAAGGGGAGAAAGGGCAAGATAGGGGAGAGAGAGAGGGAAGAGAGAAAGGGGAGAGGGGAGAGGGAGAGGGAGAGGGAGAGGGAGAGGGAGAGGGAGAGGGAGAGGGAGAGGGAGAGGGAGAGGGAGAGGGAGAGGGAGAGGGAGAGGGAGAGGAGAGGGAGAGGGAGAGGGAGAGGGAGAGGGAGAGGGAGAGGGAGGTGGAAAGGGGTAGGATAGGGGGTGGGAAATAGGGGGAAAGAGGGGGAGGGGAAAGAGAGGGAGGGTCAATTTGTTCAAAATGGATTCTTTCCAAATCAACAGCAATTTTTTTTTATAGCAGTCAAAAATCTGTCAAACTCCGTGGAGTAATTAACCATAAACTTTTAAAATTGTAAACACATTTTTACCGTAAAAAACCAGGAAGTTACAAACGGTGAAAATTTAACGTTAGAAATATATTTTTAAATTTAAAAAGCGCTGTCTTTGAAATTAAATGCTATCTTTAAGAATTAGTACAGTTAAGTGAGACACTGGAAAGTCTTTAAATAACAAAAAATACAACGTCTTTAAAGTTAAACCAATCCAATGAAGTTCAATCGGACTCTTATCTTTAGAGATGTGGAAGTCAGCATTAAGCCTCGTTCATCAAAGTGATATAATGACCATTTAGAAAGTTCTGGAAAAGCAAGATGGAAGCTTGCGAGCATTCCTGAGAGCTCCTGACCTCGGAAGCCCTCGGAATCATTCGGAAGAGCTCGGAAGTGCTCGGGAGCTGCAGTACAGAGCCGAGTTGCTCATTCTTTCTGCGTCTTTTGAAGAATCTGGGGGGAGGGGGTGAGGGGGGAGGGAGGCGGGTGGTGGTGATGTCACTCGCTGCGCGTGTAACATGGGCAGCAGGCTGCGAGGAGCAGAGCCATTGTGACGTCATCAGCGAGACCATCTTGTTTATTTCACAAGCTATTTGAAATTTTTGAACATTTTCATAAATAACTCGCGAAATAATGCATGAAATTTTCAGATGAGTCGCATAGCTCTGTTTAAACCCAGTTTTGTCTTTACATGTCCCGTCAATCGGGTATCCAATTCTGGGCTCGGCCTCTAACCACTATAGTTTTATGAGCATTTAACCCTAAGGGGAGGGACTTGAACCCAACCATATGTTTTACGGGCCATTAACCCAGAGCAGAGGGCCTTTAACCCAATCCTAGTTTGGTCTCAGCAGCAGCTGCAACTACTAACTTCGACCAAGTTTTACGGGACCAAAACCCAAAGATGAGGGCCTGTAACCCAACCCTAGTTTTATAGGCCTTTAACCCAAAGGAGAGGGCCTTTAACCCAACCCTTGAGGGCTTCCAACCCCAAAGGCACTTTTGCTCCCAGTGCTTGCTAGACTCTGTTCTATGATCTCGTTGGGACCCTTTCCCAAGCCCGCAAATGATCGAACTGCTCCGTCTAGCGAAGTGGTGAAAACCGAGGCTAAAACTGCACTGTGGCGCCGATTTCTGCACTCGCAATCGGGAACAGCTCCACACGCTTAATCACAAGCTTGTGTTTGGGGGTCCGTTGAGATCCCGGACGAGCCTCCAATGTAAATACGCTCTTCTAAAGCTTACCCCCTAGTCTACTTCAGTAAAAAGCACTGACTCAAGCACTGGACCACCTAAACTTTATTTTTAGATTGAACAGCAAATTCCCCTATACAATACCTAAACCACCGCGGGTTCGATCCTTGTCTCTGCCTGGCCAAGCCCTTCAGCCTCGTGCAAGCAGACACATTCCAAAAGTTTACGCAGTCCCAAGAACTCCTCCAGAAGATCGACATAGATCTAAGATGGAGCTGCCTTTTATAGGTCTATGAACCTTGAGGGGTCAAACTACATAGGGGTTGTCTCTTTAAAGTCAAATCAAACATATTAATTACATCAATACATTATTGACAGTTCTCCAAACCAATTACAGATTCACCCATACAATGTTTCTGGCAGAAGCTTCTGGAAGGAAGCTAACTAACTGAATAATGCGACATTTACCCTGGAACGCAAAACAATCCTGCCAGGGCTTAACACTTTAGCCAATCAAAAACAGCAGGGTAACTGTCTTGCAACATTATTTACATTATTTACAATACTTTTGCAGCAACCCAAACAAACTCATGCATTTACAATACTTTGGAGTTCCTCTGCAAGAATCTCATTCATACTGACAATTGAAGAGATACTCATACATTTCTTATCTGCAACATTGATCTGGGACCTAAACTTCCTGGCACCAGCCAGCAACTTGTGGCTTTTTATATACAGCAATACAGACTTGCCCAAAATGGCCTTGCAATGCATGAATCCTCTGCTAAATTTTGGTTCTATTCTGGCTCCATTTTGGCCAGGATTTACACTGGTTACACCAAAGATGGAGAGAAAATTATTGAGTAACTCAATGGATCAGGCAGCATCTCTGGAGAAAAAGAATAGGTGATGTTTTGGGTCAAGGCTCTTCTTCAAACTGAGAGTCAGGAATTATAGTGACAGCTTGGAATTTCAGTGCATTAGGTGAAAACTAACCTTGTTTGTGAGTAGATAGAACTGGAAATTACTCACCAAGAGGGAAACACTTACATTGCAACACAAGGAAAGATGATGGATTAAAGTATAAAGAGAAATAAGCTTGTAGTATCTTTCATAATCCAAGGTCTTTTCAGCCAAATGTTGCCATTGCAATGTAAGAAATTGACAAGTCAATTTGTTCCCAGGAATCTTGCATATTTGAAAATGCAACAATGAGCATGTTATAACCTAAATAGCTTTCCAAATACTATTATTCTTGGCATTGAAACATTGCAATGGTCACCCAAGTACTCTTTTTCGAAAGACACAAAAAACATGCAAATAACATAATGTCCCAGTGTTTCTTGAGAGTGTTGCAAATTCTCCTAGGTCAGGGATTCCCAACCTTTTTCGTCCCATTTACCCCTGGCACATAACAATGTTAATTCACTTATTTATAAACAACTAATGATGAACAGATACCGATATACCAGAACCAAACACAGTCAGTCAATGAGAAAAATATGTTCAAATCCAGAATCAACAAATGTACCCCTGGGTAGGCAAAATTGACCCCTGGGGGTAAATTTACCCCAGGTTGGAAACCCTTGTCCTAGGGGTAACAATGTAAGCCATCAAGTGGGATGTTTGCAACCAGGTCTCAAAAAGATATACTGTACCATAGTACAATACTATTCCAATTCCTGGGGGATGTTGCCAATTAGTAAATTAGACAAAACGGTGTAACAGTGGTCTCAGGGTTTCACGGGAATTCATAAGTCCATAAGTTCTAGTCGCAGAAATAGGCCATTTGGCCCATCAATTTTACTCCACCATTCAATCATGGTTGATTTATCTTTCCATCTCAACCCCATTCTCCTGCTTTCTCCCCATAACCTACGACACCATTACTAATTGAGAATATGTCAAAGTCCGCCTTAAGAATATCCATTGACATGGGCTCCAGAGCTGTTTGTGGCAATGAATTCCACAGATAATAATAATAATAATAATAATAATAATAAATACTTTATTGATCCCCTCAGGGAAATTCAGATGTCCAGAAGCTCCCAACCAACAAACCCACAGATTCAAAACGAACGCAGACAGAAAATACATAGAATACAATGTGGACACTACCTGAGAGCAATAAATACTTAAAAAGACCAATAATTAACAGTTAAAAATTAATAATTGCAAAATGCATCCCCCTACAGCCTAGCGGTCCGAATTATAAAATCTAATGGCTGCAGGGGTGAAGGATCTCCTGAACCGCTCCGTTCTACAGGGCAGGGAGAGGAGCCGGTTGTTGTTCCGAGTGCTCTTCCGATTCATCACAAGCTGGTGAAAAACAATATTTGAACATTCATCAAATAAGTGGCCCACGGATTCTCTCTACGACCATAGGTAGATACTCCTATAGTGGATTTCCCAAGTGTTCTATTGGGAGGTTCGTATAGTAACTGAATGCTTGAAATATGAGAAACAGGCCTTATCTGTATCCATTGTGCAAGCTGTGGGTTTAAGAAAAAAATGTATGATGTATTTTCTCCTTGAAGCTTGAGTGTGCGTCACACCCCCAAATCAAGCTGAGATGTGGTACAGATCAGCAATAACAATTTGGAATATTCCTAAGGCTTGGAAGCTGGGAGTCACCGTGACCCTAATGTCCATGGGAAAGGGAGGCAAGGCAAATATGTGATATTTCCCATTAGTAGCTGGCTTCAGGGTTTTAACATTTTAATAATGTTGGCTGATGGATAAATAGTGTATTGGACAGCAGGAATTAGTTCAAGTGATAAAGAGCCAGGAATCTACTTTTAAATTTAAGAAATTAGATGGATTGAACGTCTTAATCACAATTCAGCACTACTAACTGAGCAATAACCTCTCAGTTAGACCTGGCACAAGGCCAGACTGGCATTTATGAATGAAATGGTTTGGTTTTCCAGTAAAATGTAGGATAGTGTTTGGATACACAAGGAATTGTGGATGCAGGCATTTAAAAAATGACACTGAGTGCAGGAGTAACTGGTGGTCAGGCAATGTCTCTGGAGAACATGAACAAGTAAGATTCTGGATCGGGACCCTTCTTCATACTGATTGGGATGGTGGTAAGGGAGAATCTAGAATGGAAATACTGGCAGGACAAAGCCTGGCAAGTGATAGGTGGATGCAGGTTTGTATGGTGGTGGGGGGTGGAGTGGAGATGGGGGGGCATGGGGTGGGTTGATTGGCAGACTGTTGGATGAAGTCCAGAGATGAAAAGACATGGAAGTGTGAAATAAGGATAGAAGCAGTGCAAATTATGAAGGCAGAAGAAGAAATAGAGGTGGAAGTGGAGAAGAAGGAAGTGGGCAAGGGGAGAGTGATGGTGAGAAATGGATGTGATCCAGGTGGGGCAAAGGGAAGAGAGGGGGGAGGAACCTAAAACTGGAGAATTCAATGTCTATACCATTTAGTTTGTAAGCTACCTAAGCAGAGTATGAGGTGCTGTTCCTCCAGTGTCCAGGTGCCACATTCTGGCATTGGAGGAGGCCCAGGCCAGAAAGATCAGTAACATTCCTCGGCCTAGCGGAGATGGTCCTTACGCTTAACAACTCCTCCTTTTTACTCCTCCCACTTCCTCCAAATCCAAGGCGTAGTCATGGGCACTTGCATGGGCCCTAGCTATGCCTGCCTCTTTGTAGGGTACGTCACCAATCCCTGTCCCAGGCATGCACCGGCCCTATCCCTGAACTCTAACTCCACTACATTCCCGATTGCATCGGGGCTATCTCGTGCACCCATGCAGAACTCACAGACTTCATTAACTTCACTACTAATTTCCATCCTGCACTCAAATTCACTTGGACCATCTCTGACATCTCCCTACCATTTCTTGATCTCACTGTCTCCATCCAGGAGATAGACTATCAACTGATATTTATTATAAGCGTACTGAGTCCCACAGTTTCTAGACTACACTTCTTCCCACCCTGCCTCCTGCAAAGATTCTTAGGAGGTGCGGGGCCCAATTGGGATTTTTTTTCGTAGAAATATAAATAAATAATTATAAATGAGTCACGTGTCATGAGTAACATGACAATTCGGGGGAGAGTTCCTTTCACAGCGTGTGGGGAGTCTAGCCAGGGATAAATGTTGATGCGGGAGCGTTGAGAAGGAGGGGGTCAGGTTCATGCCAGTAACACTCACTCACCGCTGCCGCTGAGGGATAACGAAGTCTATCTTTCTTGGCTAATAACCTAACCTTCGGCCTCCAAGATGCCGGTACATTTTCTAGCAATGTTACAAAATTTTGAGATTTAAAAAATCAAGTCTGCAATTTATCCCATCAGATAAAGCATAAAAAGAAGTTTAATTTGACACCCTGTCACTTTCATATCACATACATTCAATGTGATCATGGCTGATCATCCCCAATCAGTACCCCGTTCCTGCCTTCTCCCCATATCCCCTGACTCCGCTATTTTTAAGAGCCCTATCTAGCTCTCTCTTGAAAGCTTCCAGAGAACCTGCCTCCACCGCCCTCTGAGGCAGAGCATTCCACAGACTCACCACTCTCTGAGAAAAAGTGTTTCCTCGTCTCCGTCCTAAATGGCTTACTCCTTATTCTTAAACTGTAGCCCCTGGTTCTGGACTCACCCAACATCGGGAACATGTTTCCTGCCTCTAGCGTGTCCAAGCCCTTAACAATCTTATATGTTTCAATGAGATCCCCTCTCATCGTTCTAAACTCCAGAGTGTACAAGCCCAGCTGCTCCATTCTCTGAGCATATGACAGTCCCGCCATCCCGGAATTAACCTTGTAAACCTACGCTGCACTCCCTCAATAGCAAGAATGTCCTTCCTCATATTAGGGGACCTAAAGTGCACACAATGCTCCAGGTGCGGTCTCACTAGAACTGTGTACAACTGCAGAAGGACCTCTTTGCTCCTATATTCGACTCCTCTTGTTATAAAGGCCAACATGCCATTTCTTAGCGCTAATGGCAGGTACTTGGGAAACGTGGTAACTCGTAAAGATTTTTCAACATGTTGAAAAATGTCCACGAGTAAAATATGCTCAGGATGTAAAAATTTGATACTTTTTAACACGTAGTCATACCGTAGTAGCTCGTGAGTTTGCAGTTGTAGGACCTGGTGTCCTCTATCACTATTGTATGTTCATGATGGAAATAAAAATACTCTGTATATTCATTACCTTTGAATTGTAGTTTTATGTAATCCTCCCATAATTTCTGAGTTCCATTTCACAATATCTATCAGACATATAGAATGTTGCAAGGTAATATCTTTCCCAAACTCCGTTGTATCTTTCTATCTGAATAAATATCACAAAATATGCCATTGTTTCAGCCACATTATGACAACATTTGTTATCAGTCACCCCCATCCCAGAAACAACAGTACTTAAAGAAGAACATTTGTTTTACTAATTTACGAGCATGTACCATACGGAGTCCGTTGTTCCATATCCAACAAGCTATTGTGATAATTGCATAAAAGGTATTATTGTATAAGAAATTTGGTGTGGAATGATAATCCATCTCAGTACTCATTTAGGCAAGTTCCAAGCTATAGATACTTTTCCGCCACCCCCAACCCCCCTCGCCCGATCTTCATTTGACCGATATTTTACTCAGCTGCTGTAATGTTTCCTTCCTATCAAAATCTCTGTGTAACATCTCTGTCCCTATCTTCCAATTCCCACTTTGAAATAAAAAACAACTTACGACTTAAATATTTTGCAGCAGGATCGCTATATGAATGCAAATATATGGTATTTTATCCTAGCATCTCCCCCCCCCCCCCACCCCCCTTACCACCACACAAGAAGCGTAACCTGAAGCGTTCGCATTTGGAGAAGTTCGATACGGACCAGGAATGAAAATTAATAGCTATGAATCGATTAACAGCGAGCTACGAGGTGAGATTGAAACACCTGTCAGAGGGCTAAGAAGCAATCCTGAGTTGACGGCGTATTGTTTTAAGTGAGCATTTTGCAGCGACCTCACCATATTCTGGTTAAATATTCCTTCCACAGAAATCTCCTATTTCACTTTGAAATTATATTCATTTATAACAGTTTGTAACATCAGTAACCACCTTAATGTTTGTGTATTTAGTACTGGGTATGCTTGAAACTAGTTATTGTAATGTACTGTATATTTTTTTTTAAACTACATCAACCAGGTGTGAAAATTACACTGAATCGAACGACGATTGAAAATGCGTGGGAATCGACTAATCGCGATCCTGCTGTGAAATTTTTAAGTCGAAAATTGTATTTTATTTCAAAGTGGGAATTTGAAGATAGGAACAGAGATGCTACACAGAGATTTTAAACTCGGGAGAGCTCTTGGGCCTTGGGTGAACTCGCACAGTGGGGCAGGGCTTGAGGCAGCATCTATGGAGCGACGGAAATAGCCAACGATTCGGGCCGGGTCTGAAGAAGGGTTTCTACCCGAAACGTTGCATATTTCCTTCGCTGCATAGAGGGGGGGGGGGGGGGGTGTGCAGGGAGTCAGATAGACTGCGCAATGACAGGGGGGGATCCCAGTGTGAGAGTGAGTCACCACCTGCGTACATCGTTCCCACATCCCTCTTCTCCACAAAGCAAGGCACACTCCTCTCTCACCTCCGCCCTCTCCCCTCTCTCCCCCCTTCCTTCCCTCATCATCCCCCCTCTCTAAAGAAGGAGGGAGAGGGAGGGGGAGGGAGGTAGTGAGAGGTAGGGAGAGGGAGGTCTAAAGGGTAACTGGTTTTGGTCTCCAATCATCTCACAAAGGGCAGCCAACAGTGGTGAGGCAGAAGTTAGAACTCTCTCTCTCTCCCCCTTTCTCTCTCTCTCTATCTATCTCTCCTCCCCCCTCTCTCTCTCCCTTTCTCTCCCTCTTCCTCTCTCTTCTCTCTCAAATTCTCTCTCTCACTCCCTCTTCCCCCCCCCCCACTCCTCTACCCCCAGCCACGTTTATATCTACAGTTCACTCCACGAGTGTGTGTGTGAGAGCCGAGCAGTGTTTCTCATTCTGAGTCTGCTCCTTGAGCTGCTCGTATTGACAGTAATCGTGTCCAACTTAACTGAAAACGTGTGGTTTGCATCTGAAAATCCCCCCTCTGTCTCTACACGGCTCCCCCACACACACACACAGACAGAGACACACATGCAGATAGAGACACGCAAACACAGCCACAGAGACACAGAAACACACAGCCACAGAGACACACAACTGCGCCCAAGATAAGGTGTTCCATCCAGAGATCCTGCCTGTTGAGTTACTAAAGCATTTTGTGGCTACTGTATCTTCAAGATCTGTATGGAAATGGGAAAGGGAGTTCAAATGGTTAGCAACAGGGTAATCTGGCAGACATTGGTGGACCATCGAGTAGGGTTTAAGGTTTAACATTATTTAAAATTCTTGAAATACTTTGTGATTTATTTCCTTCATTTTTAAAAATAGTCATTTTTAAGCCTATATTTTTTTTATTGATTTTCAAAGGTATCTGAATGTTTAAATCATTCAGAAGATCTTGCACTGTGTAGTTTTGTTAACTGGCAAAGATTGGGGTATGACCCAGTCCACCAACAAACTTGTTTTCAGCTATTTGTGGTTTGGACTGCACTATTTTACAGTAAACCTCACTTAGCAGCATGTTGACTCTGATAGTCATTGTCATACAGTGTGTAACTAGGCCCTTCAGCCCAGCTTTTGCACACCGACCGACATGTCCCATCTACACTAGTCCCAGTTATCTGCATTTGGCCCATATCCCTCTAAACCTGTCCTATCCATGTACCTGTCTAATTGCTTCTTAAACATTGCTAAAGTCCCTCCCTCAATTACCTCCTTCAGCAGCTCATTCCATACACCCACTATTCTTTGCATGAAAAACTTACCCCTCAGATTCCTACAAAATCTTTCCCCCTTCACTTTATACCTATGCCCACTGGTTCTCGATTCCCCTATGAGCAAGAGACTCTGTGAGTTTATATCTGTAAAATAAATGTATTACTGCTTCTTTACAATGATTGGGAGTGCAGGTGGTTTGCCATTTATTTATGTTTCACTCCAATTGGTTCAACCAAAACAACCTCCAAAGGAGAGCTGATGAACTAAGAGTTTGGAAGATTACAGAAAAAGAAAAACAGTTTATTCAATCCCTTGTCTCTTTAGAAAAATCATCACTGATCTGCATCTGGGCTATATTGATACACATCTTTCCCATGCCCCTTAACATTTCTCCTTTGTCCACAGAAATTCATCTCAAGTGACTTCCCTTATTTCATGCTAATACATTAATTAAAGTTGTGTCCAGAAAAGTAAGAAATTCTTGATCTCTGCCTTTTACTGTAAGTTACAAGCTTAAATGATTTCTATGGTAACATTTAATATCATTGCTTAGCAACTAACGAGAAGCAGAAGAATTGATAGTGCTGAAATTGGCTGTGATAAAATTGGATGGCTAAGAACTGTATTATTGTTCATATTTCATCCAATTTCTAAGAACTAATTGAAATTTGAGCATATAAGTTATGCTGCTATTTACATTTTAAGTCTTCCATGTATTGAACTGCAAATAATCTGAGTTCCCCAGCAGTCTAATGATGCAGGATGATATACTGTTCCCATAAGGTTCACTCACATGTGTGTGGCTTGCTCAATACATGGGTCATTCAGGTCAAAGCAAGTCTTCACAATGCCTGGGGAAATTAACTCAAGGAGGTTTTTTTCTAGGTATTCTCCAGGCTCCCCACTCCTCCAAATGATTTGTTCCTTCTCTGGAGCAATCCTGTGACTTCCCACAGTTACAGCCTTTACCAAACATCATCTACCAATCCTTCATAACCTATCAATCTCCCATCACTGCCACATGCACAACTATAGGACCTCCCTTGATAATCAGCCCCATTCAGCCACTAATCACATGCTCGATTACCAAACCCAATCATCAACTGCTAATTCTGTAGCCTGATTTCTAACTCTTCCCGAGGAAACTCCCAAATTCAGGCCTAACTATTATCCTTACTCTCCAACTACTGAACTGTCCTCTATCTACAGATATTTCCTGTTATCCTACAGGTAAGATCCGATTGGTACCAATTCATCCAATTTGTAATCCAACACCCTCCCGATCCATGGCAGCCAACTTCATCCTGACCTGGTCCCTCATCAATGGCCCCCAAATATTCATATCCCTGAACCTCATCACCAGCACCGTTATTATTTTGTTCATCCTGCTTGACACACCCTGGGTCTGCCTGTCACATGATATCTTGCATGCACTAAAAACCTTGAGTGTATAAAGCTTGTTCAAATGTCATGTACTGCAAAATTCCACACCATTGTGCCCTCAAACAAACCTCTGGCTTTGGACTAATCACAGGTGCCTGCTATGGTTTTTCATTCCATGGTTTTTCATTCTCTCGCAATATATACTATTCTGCTGTAAGTTCTCAGATCACCAGAACAGTGACTCTAAAGAAAGGAGAGAAAATGGAAATGCATTAATTTTAACATTAAGAACATAGATGCACAAGATATAGAAACAAATATTTGCAGATGCTGGCTTATACCAAAGATAGACACAAATGTTGGAGTAAATCAGCGGGTGAAGTAGCATCTCTGGAGAAAAAGGATGGGTGATGTTTCGGGTCAGGACACTTTTTTAGAATGTGAGGGGGAGGTGGGGGGGGGGGGGGGTGGGGGGGGATGGGACTGGAAGGAAGATATACTTTCCAACTGAAGTTTTTGCAATTCCCAGAGTATTAAGTCTATCAGAGAAGCTAAGTCTATGCTTAACTACAAATAATTTATCTGACATCTGAAATCATCTCTGAGATGACCACAATTACGATTTATCAAAATGCCTGTTACCTATGCAGAGAGCAGACCTCATAGAAATTGGAGAAACAGCACCTCATATTGGGTAGCTTACAACCCAGCAGTATGAATGTTGAACGTTCTGTTCTGGGCCTCCACCATTGCCATAGTGAGGCCACATACAAATTGGAGGAACGGCATCTCATATTTTGCTTGGGTAACATCCAACTCAGCAGTATGAACACTGAATGTTCAGATTTTAGCTCACTTCTACACATTACCCACCCCCCCCACCCCACCCCCTCCCCCCCCCACCCCACTCCCACCTCGCTTCCCCCTGCCCCTCTTGTCCTCCATTAAAAGTCGGTTAACCAGTTACACAGTTTGAAAAGATGTATCTCTCTTGGGATCACACTGTCTCAAGGCAACAATTGGTTTACCAGGGTACCACCCTGCCTGAGGTCATCTGATACTGACCCTGATTTGTCCTAGTCTTTTCTTGCGCCCAGGTTCCCCCCCCCCCCCCCCCCCCCATCCCCCACAATAAATCTTAAGAAGGGTCCAAACCCAAAACATTACCTATCCATTTTCTCCAGAGATCAAGAGTCAAGAGTGTTTTATTGTCATATGTCCCAGATAGGGGACATATCTTGCTTGCTGCTGCGCAGCAGAATTTGTAAACATAGTACATAATGGGAGAAAAAATGTTCAGTGTAAACATATATACATGCACACATGCACAATAAATCTATATAATTAAATACCCCATCTTGGCTCAGTCAATGCAAGATGGCGAGGGAGAGGCCACGACTCTCAGTCTGAGCTGGAACTCTACAGAACACTGAGTGTCTACTCACCTGTGAGTGACCTTTATGTGTTTTTAAACTGTGGCTTTTGAAATGTGGCTGTTGCAACTGTGGCTTTTGCAACTGTGGCTTTTACAATTACACTTTTGCAACTGTGACTTTTGCAACTATGGCTTTTACAAGTGCGGCTTTTGCAACTGTGGCCTTTGCAACTGTGGCTATTGCAACTTTGGCTTTTACAACTGTGGCTGGTCGGAATAAAAGCTTTTTTAGGTCCAACCGTGTTTACTGCAAAAGTCCCTCTTATTTCATGATTTCCGCTTAGTGGACAGGTCATCCTGATAGCGTCATTTCCGGTGAGTGCAGAGGTCATGCTGAATGCGGAAGTGTTGCCGACTGTGGAAGGCCCATAGTGGAGATGCCACGCTCAGCCGTTTGAGTATTCAAAAAGGTTTACTGCCATATGTATGGTGTGTTTGTGTGTGTCTTTCTGTTTTTGTGTGTAAGTGTGTGTGAGTGTGTCTTTGTGTGTGTGTGTAAGTATGTGTGTGTGTCTGTGAGTGTGTCTTTGTGTGTGTGTGAGTGTATCTGTGTGTGTCTGTGTTTGTGTCTGTGTTTGTGTCTGTGTGTCTATCTGAGCATGTCTGTCTGTGCGTGTGTCTGTCTGTGCATGTGTCTGTCTGTGCGTGTGTCTGTCTGTGCGTGTGTCTGTCTGTGTGTGTGTCTGTCTGTGCATGTGTTTGTCTGTGCGTGTGTCTGTCTGTGCGTGTGTCTGTCTGTGCATGTGTCTGTCTGTGCGTGTGCCTGTCTGTGCGTGTGTCTGTCTGTGTGAGTGTCTGTGTATGTGTGAGTGTCTGTGTTTGAGAGTGTGAGTGTCTGTGTGTGAGTGTCTGTGTGTGTGAGTGTGTGTCTCTGTGTGTGAGTGTCTGTTTGTGTCTGTGAGTGTGTGTTTGTGTGAGTGTGTGTTGGTGAGTGTGTGTGTTGGTCTGTGTGTGTGAGTGTTTGTGTGAGTGTCTGTGTGAGTGTGTGAGTGTATGTACATGTTTGTAGGTGTGTGTGGCTTTGTGTGTGTGTGTGTGTGTGTGTGTGTGTGTGTGTGTGTGTGTGTCTTTGTGTGTCTGTGTCTGTGTGTATGAGTGTGTCTTTGTGTGTGTGTGTGTGAGTGTATGTGTGTGTGTCTGTGTGTGTGTCTGTGCTTGTGTCTGTGTTTGTGCCTGTATGTATGTCTGTGAGTGTGTCTGTCTGTGCATGTGTCTTTCTGTGCATGTGTCTGTCTGTGCATGTGTCTGTCTGTCTGTGTGTCTGTCTGTGCGTGTGTCTGTCTGTGCGTGTGTCTGTCTGTGCGTGTCTGTGTCTGTGTATGTGTGAGTGTCTGTGTATGTGTGAGTGACTGTGTTTGAGTGTGTGAGTGTCTGTGTGAGTGTCTCTGTGTGTGTCTGTGTGTGTGTGTCTGTCTGCGTGTCTGTGTGTCTGTCTGTGTGTCTGTCTGTGTGTGTGCCTGAGTGTCTGTTGTGTGTCTGTCGTGTGTCTGTCTGTGTGTCTGTCTGTGTCTGTCTGTGTGTCTGTCTGTGTCTGTGAGTGTGTGTTTGTGCGAGTGTGTGTGTGTCAATCTGTGTGTGTGAGTGAGTGTGTGAGTGTGTGAGTGTTTGTGTGAGTGGCTGTGTGAGTGTGTGAGTGTGTGAGCGTGTGTCTTTGTGTTTGTGTTTATGTGTGTGTAAGTGTGTCTTTGTGTGTGTGTGTGTGTGTGCGAGAGTGTGTGTGTATGTGTTTGTGTGTGTGTGCATCTGTGTGTGTGTGCATCTGTGGGTGTGTGTCTGTGTGTGTCTGCATCTGTGTGTGAGTGTTTGTTTGTGTGAGTGTCTGGGTGTGTGAGTGTATGTGTGTGCACTCTGCTTAAAATGCTGAGAAATTGGATTGGCTGGCCTGCACTCCACTTGGAGTGCTGTGAGGTTGGACTTACTGCCTGCACTCTGCTTGGAGTGCTGTGAGGTTGGACTTACTGCCTGCACTCTGCTTGGAGTGCTGTAAGATTGGATTTGCAGGCCTGCACTGAATGATGACTTTTGAGGTAAATTCTCAGATTTTCTTTGTTAAAATTTGACGGCTCAATCTCTCTACATTAAAATTGTGTTTTTTCTTATATCAACAGCAAAGAATCATCAAGAGACAGCAGCACACAACAAGAGACACAACAAGAAAGAACTTAATACATTTCATCTTTAACATTTAAATTGTTGTTATATTTTAAGAGTCATTCACATTTAAAATTTTAATAAACCCTTTTTCCACTTGCCATGCCTGGGTTTTCGTCATTGCGCTGTCGGGGAGCCACTAAGGGTGCATGGGGGGGGAGGGGGGGGGGAGTTGAGGGGAGATGGACTCAATGCATGTGGGGGGGAAAGGGCAAGGAGCAGAGTAGGGGGGGGGGGGTGAAGGGAGGGTGGCTCTGAGTGAAATGCCACCACACTAGCTATGAACGACTGGCCTGTCATCCCACCAGCCATGACTCACTGAACTGCAAGTCCAAGAATCCATTCAGCCCACAATGTCCATACTAGCCCTCTGGAAACCAGTCCCTTCAGCGCACAACACTCATACTAGCACTCCAGAGATCCACGCAAGGATAGACTTTCCTCCTTCATTGCTGTGGTCTGTAAAAAAAGATGAAAATGTCCTAAATTAATTTCCACCCTCTGCCCCTTCTCTCTCAACGAGTTTTTGGCAGAATTTCTGGCAGTTTCTCAGCTGCCAGCATGCCAGGCCTGTGTTACTGAGCTGCCAGCCTGCCATGCCTGAGTGACTGAGCAGCCAGGCCTGAGTGACTGAGCTGCCTGGCCTGAGTAACCGAGCTGCCTGGCCTGAGTGACTGAGCTGCCTCGCCTCAGTGACTGAGCTGCCAAGCCAGAGTGACTGAGCTGCCAACCCAAGAATCCATTTGGCCCTCATTGTCCATACTAGCCCTCTGGAAACCAGTCCCTTCGATCCATAACACACATACTAGCGCTCCAGAAAGCCCACCCCACCCACAGACCAGCAATATTGGAATTGGTGGAGAGGTGGAATATTGCATTGGGGGACCAGCCCTCCCATGTGAAGCTGGGACCCAACGGGTCCCACTTAGTCTAGTAAACAAATATAGTGCAATAATAATAGTAAGATTAAACGAGCTTACCAGTTTGAAGTTTGATCTTGATTTTATGAGGAGTTACGATGAGCGATTACGTGAAGAAGGGCCGTCCGTCTGCGTGCGCGTCAATCTTCAAAGCAGCGGTGTTAAATCACAGATAAAAAGAAGACCTGAGAATAGTAAGATTGTGAAGAAACTAGAACTTCCATATGACCTTGATAGTATGAGGGTGGGAGCGGTGGGCACGTAATCGCTCATCGTAACTCCTCATAAAATCAAGATCAAACTTCAAACTGGTAAGTTCTCGTTTAATCTTACTATTTTACTTCGGAGTCACGTGAGTGACTACGTGAAGATTTCAAAGCTCTGTGATTTTACGCCGGTTACGAATCCAGGCGTCACACACTGAATGGATTGACCATGGATGCGTGTAATCATTAAAGCATTCAGACATTACGTAATTAAGTAAAGAAACTTATGCTTTAAATGAAAGAAAAGTTTTAAAAAAAGTTACCCTCCCAAACCTTGGGGGGGAAACTAAGGGACAGAACTTAAAATGGTACGTGCAAACACCCCCAGTCCGGTTATGGGTTTGTTATAAAACCAGTGGACCGTTATTTCATTCGTCCATCCTGCAGCCACTAGGATCTCGTCAAGGGGCACGTCCAATAGCTCTTGCTGCCGACGTAGATGCAGCCCTGGTGGAGTGAGATTTAACCATATAAATGTTTACTCCTGCTACCGCCATTACCTCTTTTGACCATCTGGAGATGGTTTGAGTTGACACCTTTTGGTGTGGTATTTTTATGGCTGATGAGGACCGATTGTTCTGAGCCTCTGAGGTTCTCCGTAACTCTCAGATAGTGGTGTTAGTATGTTACCACCCACACAACCGTTGGTCCTCTTGATATGCCAAGTACTGGATCTCCATCCCTGGCATTCCTGGCCTGCTCTGTTTATCAGGTTCCTGATTAGGAATGTTATGTTGTTCATATTGGTGGTCATGTAGTCCAACCATTGTTTTTGCAGTGTCTGGACTCTTTGTCAGCATACCACCTTCAGGGTTAGTTATAGGCAGTCCCCACTGTCAAAGTAGGGTTTGTACCACGCTCGCATCCCATGTGTCAGTGTACCTTGGCCTTGGAGGTCTTAAATTGTAAATTCCCTTCATGAATTTTGTTGTAAAGGGGTGCGTTCCTATCGAACTGTGCCCTGCTTCCGGCATCAGATTGGAGGAGAGTGCGCCTCTGGTACTATAGATGCACTATAACTTAGTTTATAGTAGTAGTACAGTTGATAGGAACTCCAAGACATCCGTTATCCGAACTGTGTTGTATTTGTTCAGACAGTCCTATGCCTTGAAATGGCCTCCTCAGAATCTGCAGACCAACAAGTTATACGTTCATGTAGTGGATGATTGCTCCCTGTAACTGGGTTCACTAGGAGGTCCCTGCTGTTGGGTACAGCCATTACTGGCTGGACTATCATTCCCAAAATTTTTGGGGACCAGGCTTGAGTAGGCCAATCTGGCACAACCAATATACCTGTGGCTTAGTCTTGCTTGATTTTTGTCAAGCATCGGTTTGTGAGACAAATTGGCGGAAAGCATACATAAACATTCCTTCCCAATTGAGGGAGAAAGCATCCACTGCCTTGCTCCTGGATCCAGCTCGCAGGACACATATCTGGGTAACTAATGGTTAGTCTAGATGCAAACGGATCAACATCTGGTATGCCAAATCGTGTAGTTATTTTGTTAAATACTGTCTGATTCAACATCCATTCTGTGTTGTTATTAAACATTCATGATCCAGCATCTGTCACCGTGTTATATCTACCTCGTAGATTTCGCAAATATTCCTCTCGATACACCAGTGCCAAATGAGGTTCGACAATCTGTCGTAAGATACAGATTTTACACCACCCTTGTTAATGGTTATATGCCACCGCAGTGGTGTTATCAATCTGAATTTGAACAAGCACTGGTTGCATATCGCTACAGAGAACCTTGAGTCCATATTGTGCCCCCAACAATTCTGGGTAATTGATTCCATGTGTTGGGGAATTACCAACTCCTGCTCATTCCATCTGCCCCCACAGCTTTAGACTGTGTTGGTGTCTCCCCATCCTTAGCCGCTTGCATAGGTCTGAAGAACCCTCGATGGCTTTCGAGCAAAATTTCCTTGAGCTGTCTCCCATTCGTTATCCACCATAGTTATTCAACAATGGCCTCTGCTGGCAATCCATAGTTTGCCAATTCAGCCTGCATGTAATCTGGGTGTTCGTTCATTTGCTTGCTGTAAGTTCTGGTAATGCAAAGGCCCGCTGGGAATGCAGCTACTATTTGCCAATTAGACTCGCTGTTTGCCTGATAGATGGCTAGAATTTGACTATCAGGTCATTGCATGCTTAATTAATATTGTCGTTTGCCCCTAGGCAAAGTCACCAACATATTTACTGTTTTTGATAGTAAATTCTAGGTAATCAATTATTGTATTGTATTGTATTGTATATCTTTATTGTTATTTTCCTGAGTACTCACATACCCAGAGGAAACAAAAAAACGTTACTCAAACCAGTGTCCATTCAGTGTGCAGTAAAAATAAATAGAAATAAAAATACATATATCATGAACAAGTTTAACACTACTCTCAACTAAACATCAACAGGCGTTCCGATCGGCAGCGGCACGACAGTGGCTCTGTCCAGGTTGGTGGTTGGTGCGCGATACTTTGGCAGGGGGCAAAGTCCGTTTAACAGTCTTATAGCCTGCGGGAAGAAGCTTAGGAGCATCCTGCTGGTTTTGCAGCTAATGCTCCTGTACCTCTTCCCAGATGGCAGGATGGAGAATATGTGATGCGATGGGTGGTAGGGGTCTTTGATGATGGAGATGGCTCTGTTGATACATCTCTTCCTGTATATGTCCAGCAAGAAAGGGAGTGGAGCACCAATAATCCTGCTGGCGGTCTTCACAATCCTGTCAAGTTGGTGCCGTTCGTACGCCTTGCAGCTCCCGAACCAGGAAGTGATGCCGTTGGTTAATGTGCTCTCGATTGTCCCCCTATAAAAAGTTCGTAGATGTGTAGTGGGGAGACCTGCTTTACGTAGTCTTCGGAGAGGGTGTAGTCACTGCTGGGCTCTCTTGACCAGTGCTGTGGTGTTGGTTGTGGACATCAGGTCATCTGACAGGTGGAGTCCTAGGAACTTCACGCTGCTGACCCTTTCCACATCAGCTCCATCGATGTGCAGTGTTGTTTTCCCGCCCTCCTGAAGTCAACCACCATCTCCTTAGTTTTTCCCACGTTGAGAATGAGGTTGTGGGATTTGCACCATCCTGTGAGCAGCTCCACCTCCATCCTGTACGCCGACTCATCATTGTCACTGATGAGACCCACCACTGTTGTGTCATCAGCGAACTTGTTGATGAAGTTGTTATTGAGTCTAGCAGTACAGTCGTGTGTAAGCAGACTAAACAGCAGGGGGCTTAGGACACAGCCTTGGGGCGAGCCAGTGCTCACGGCTATGGTTTTTGATGTCCTACTGCCCACCCTGACTGTCTGCTGCCGTTGTGATAGAAAGTTCAGGACCCAGTTACATGTGCCAGCATCAACCCCCAATAGCTCCAACTTCTTCACCAGCTGCTGCGGAATGATTGTGTTAAACGCAGAGCTGAAGTCTATGAAGAGGGTCCTGGCATAAGTATTTTTCCGATCAAGGTGTGACAGTACGAGGTTCAGTGTTGTTGAGACTGCGTCCTCTGTGGATCGGTTGGCTCTGTAGGCGAACTGCAGTGGGTCTAGGTCAGCAGGTAGACTCTTTTTGATGTGCTGCATACCCTTGTAGGTGTCAATTTTGATTTAACTGGATGGATGAGGTAACCAATTCTTTCAAACAGGGTTTTGGTTTGCTTGACTGCCAATTCTTGGTGACTCCAAAATGAAAATGTCCTCCAAATATGCCATTACTATGTGGTTTTGAGACCTTTGTAGTCCCAGAATTGGTTTCCGTAGTTTAGTCAATAGTCTAGGAGCTGATGTCAACCCATTTGGCAGAGCCATGCCATCCAGTTAAACTTCAAATATCTCCTGTTCTTAATTAATAGACACCGAATAGTATGCATCTTTGAGGTCGATGCATGCCATTTGACCATTTTATAGGAAGCTCCTTTAAAACAGTTGTTAGACCATAACAAAAATTGCTGTTTCTAAAAGTCTGTACTGCACAAATGAGTTAAACCTGGATGAAGTGACATCCTCCATCTGTCACCTGTCCTGGAAGGCAATCCTGCCCAAAATACTGGGCCTGCCTTGAAGACAATTCCGGTCCGAGTTCCAAGTCTGCTTGGAACCTATGTATGTTGTGCAGTAAAAAATAATCACATGTTGTTATCTGTTTTTTAAAACCACATCTGAAATTCATGTTATTGTCATTTTGAACAAAAACACAAGATTAAAATTACCAACATGTAACTGGTCCACAATCCCTTGTTTCAGTAAACCCAGACCCACATACCTCCATGGCTACCGGTGGTCTTGTGGTAAGCCCAAAGGCCCCTGATGCGGGTTCCTTTTCTCTCCTTGATTGGGAGTTGGACTGGTAGGAAGTGTGGATTCCATGTTTCTCCTGACCTCTGCTTGGGTCTTGGTCTGAAAAACCTTATCATACTGAGCCTGCCTTGTCGGACAATTCTGGCCATAATTCTGAGTCTGCCTTGAAAGACGACTCTGATCATATTTCCGTGCCCAGCTTTCAAGCTACCACCGGCTTCAGTGAACTGCTTACCCCCTATGGAGGTGTGGGGTGTGTTGTCGCCTACTGATGAAGTTTGCTTGTCGTTGGTACCTTGATTGGACCGACAGTTTTTGCTTCCTTCTTCTGGTCTTACCTGAAGAGAGGATTCGGCGGCTGGTTTCTCCAAAGTCACCCTGATAGCGCTGTTCCCTTGCCGGCATTTGTGCGGATATTCTGCCAACTGCTGTCTCTTGAGGCCATATGCATGTGCTTCAGTATGTTCATACTTTAAATCGAGATCAGTTACCTACTGATCTCGAAACCAAATTTCGTTTGAACGTTATGTGAGGTTCAAATGACAAATGAATGGTATTGTATAGTATTGTAATTCGAGATCAGTTACCTACTGATCACTCACACTCCTCTCCATAGAGAGTGAGATTTGTAGGTAGCCCTGAAAACAGGTGCTGCCGCAGGCCTCTGAGGATACCTGCGCTGACATGGCCCCCTCCAGCGGGCCTAAATGAGATTCTTGCTTTGGGTCAGACTGAAACTGACCGTGAATGCTCCTCTCCTCAGAGCAGGAGGCATTTTCTAGATCTCTATCCAGGGAAGCACCCAGTGGAACCTGGATGATTGCAGAAGTATTTCTTTTCTTTTGTGCTTATTATTTATTTTATGTAAATCTTTTTGGTGCAAGTTAACTTAAACAGTGCTATATAAGTAAAGGTTACTTACTTACTTACTTCCTTTCTTCTGCTTGTCCCTGGGAAGGTTCCCCCCCCCCACCCTGCTTTTGTACTCTGATTCAGAGTGGTTTCTTCCATATGTACTTCCCCCTCCAATGGGGAAGACATTGGGTTGCCTCATTATGCGAGGCTTCCGGTACTGCCTGCTGCTGTAGGCCCGGGCTGACACAGCTCTCTCCTTAGAGCAGGTCATTGTTGGAGCAACTTCTCCAAAAGTTGCTCCTATGTGGGAGAGTCGTCCTCACACGCTCTCCGTTGAGGGAGGGTATCCCTTTCCCTCCCCGGACTCTTCTGAGTCAACGGGTTGTTTGACTTGCGGGTGGATTTTCCCGTACTGCAGGACCACCAACGGAACTCTCCTCCTGCAACAACATTGGACACTTTGCATTGATCAACACAATCTGTCATTCCGGATACCACAAGCTGTACTTCAAGTAGAAAAAATACAGCAATCAAAAAACTACTGATAAGATAAAAATTCTTAGATGGATACAAATATTGTCATTTGTAATGCCTGTGAGGGATTTTTCTGCTTGTTAGGTCACAACAAAGTGGAGCATGATCTTCCTTCATTATGTGTAGAAATCCTGAAGGACAAACCTTAAAGAAATTGAATCTTAAAAAAAATGCATATGTGCAGGAAAGAACTGCAGATGCTGGTTTAAGATAGAAACAAAATGCTGGAGTAACTCAGCGGGTCAGACAGCATTGTGAAAATATATTGGCAAGGGATTCAAGTCTTTGTTTGTGTCATGATATAATTTAATCTAAATCCTTATGATTAGATACAATCAGATGCACAAATGCCGCAGGAAATTCTATCACAGTTGTGTGTGTGTTATATCATGAGAAAGTGTAAGCATTAATGGCATTAATTAATGGATCTGTAACTAACTTTGTCACTACTGGGTAATCTCATGGGAAGGATTCTTATATGGGTTGTTCTTTAAGGAGTTAAGGAGAATGTGAACATACCTTCCATTGCAAACCTCACTTAGATCACTCCCAGACACCCCAACCCACATCATCGCCACATTGACCATTCCCTCACCCCTGTCCTAAATGAGCAAATCACAGGCTTTAATCTTCCAAGGAAAGTTTAGATAAGAACATAACAGGGAAGATATAGTCACCTGGTTCACAAGTGAAACAAGAAGAGCAAGTCAAATTTTGACTCGGAAATCCTGAGTCAGACCTTGACCAATAGACTAAAGAACTGCCCTTTGAGAACCACTTCTGCTAACCACACAACCATCAACACAGCATCTCCTGAAGCTGTTGAATGGATAGCTAAACTCGACATCAGACTATGACTATTATCACTGCCTGTACTATATTACTAGCTTGAACGAGGAATGGGCAGCATAGTGCAGCCACTGCCTCACAGCTCCAGCGACCAGGGTTCAATCCTGACCTCTCGCACTATCTACATGGGACTTTCATATCTTCGCTTTGATCACATGGGTTTCCTTCCATATGATAAAGATGAGAAGTTGGGAGGTTAATTGACAATTTTAAACAAACTGTCCATTGTGTAGATGGATGGTAGAATTGTTGGGAATATGGGGAAAATAGGTTACAGGGATAATTAACAGAGGATCCCGCATAGACCCGATGGGCCAATTATCTCCTTCCATTTCATTGGGAAATATGAAATATGAAGAAATGTAATGTTGTGGTCCGTAGATGAGGGGTATAGGTAAATCAGTGTTTATACTCTTTTCACCATGAAATCAAGGGAAGGTTGGCTGGGAGGAGCTAGATCAGTGAAGGAGGATTATTAATTATCATGGCCTGAGAAATGATCATTCCTAGAATGGCTAACATTACATTTCTACAGAGTTTACTGCATACGAACACCCTGGGCACCCCTTGTACTTATTCTGTCTGGCTGCAAGAGGGAATGAAGCTTGTCACCAAGTACCATACATGTGTTTAAGTGTGTACCCTTGTAAATACGCTCTTCTCAAGCTTACACCCCAGTCTAGTTCAGTCAAAAACCACTGAGTCAAGCACTGGAACAACTAATCTTTATTTTTGGATTGAACAACAAATTCCCCTATACGATGTCTCAACCACCACGGGTTTGATCCTTGTCTCTGCCTGGTCAAGCCCTTCAGCCTCGTGCAAGCAGAAGCACTCCAAAAGGCTCACGTAGTCCCAAGCGCACTTCCAGAAGATCGACACCGATCTAAGATAGAGACACCTTTTATCGGTCCACGAACCTTGAGGGGCCGAACTACATAGGGGTGGTCTTCTTACAATCCAATCAAACATATTAATTACATCAGTACATTATTGACAGTTCCCCAAACCAAAAACAGAGTCTCCCATACATTGTTTCTAGGAGAAGCTTCTGGAAGGAAGCCAACTTAGCAGAATAATGCAACATTTACCCTGGAACTCAAACAAACCTGCCAGGGCTTAACACTTTATCCAATCAACAAACAGCAGGGTAACTTTCTCATTATTTACACTATTTACAATGCTTTTGCAGTAATCCAATCACATTAATTGGCTATATTTAAGAGGGAGTTAAATGTGGCCCTTGTGGCTAAGGGGATCAGAGGGTATGGAGATAAGGCAGGTACGGGACACTGAGTTGGATGATCAGCCATGATCATATTGAATGGCGGTGCAGGCTCGAAGGGCCGAATGGCCTACTCCTGCACCTAATTTCTATGTTTCTATGTTTCTATGTTTCTATTAATGCATTTAAGTTTGTTCGCAGAGTTTTTATACATTTTAACAATTAAGGGGAAATGAGGAGATCACGTGGATCTTTCACCCTCACATATCAATCTGATGCTCAGACTGGTCGGCGCCATCTACAGCCTGTAAATTTCTACTGACAAAGGTTAAGCAATTCTGACAAATGCAGGGATCCTCCATTTAATGGTGTATTTAATTTGGTCAATATTAACACCATGGTTTCATAGATGATGTGGTGTGGAAAGTATGCTTCACATTGCAAGGTACATGATGATACTGTGGAGAATACAATTGTTGTCTACAAAGTCTTGGTCAGTGTTTCTTTCAAGGCTTACTTTCTGTTCATCAGTAGTTTCTCTTGGCCTAATGTATAAATACAATGCATCTCCTGCTCTCTGCCAAGGCCTCTGATGTAATGTTGGAGATACATGGGGCCTTTCTCTCCCATTGTGCCCTTTGTCATTGTTTTCCAGGTCAAATCCTCTTCCTGCACCCCTGCCCGCGACTATTCCAGGCTATCTTTCACTCGTGCAAGCAAATCATAATATTAGCCTCATTATGATGCGAAGGATCAATGAACAACATAATTAACACAGGCAGACACTTCAATTGTGAAACTTAACAAGCGACCTAAAATCAGGTTGGTGCTCGATTCGGCTCAATAAGTGTGCTTCATGATCCTGCACCTACCTCCAAGAGTTTTCGTCTTGAAGTCCCCTGTCTTCTCTTTTTGAGAATATCAAAACTTTTTAGGGGAAATGTCTAGTTTTAACTCAATTAATATATTTTATTTGAACTAATTGTGTTTTCATTGTCCCTCCAGCCATCACTACTGATCCATCAAAGGATATGCAATAACAACCTATTTATATCAGCACCCATAACAGTGATTTGCAGAAACATAAGTCAACAAAATCTGACTCCAAACCATGAAGAAGATATCAAGTCAGATAATCAAAAGCTTGGTTAAAGAGGTGGGTTTTAAGGAACATCTTATCATAAGTAAAAACTAGAAATGTTTAAAGGAGTATGAATATTGATTTCTTTAACTTCAAGTAACCCTTGCTTTCCCTCTCTCTCCGTCCTGCCACCAACCTAGTTCTTCAACTAGTTTCACTGATCTGATTAATTTTACTGTTTGTATGCATCGTCCCCTCAGCCAAAAATTTCATTTTACATTTCCTTGATCAACGTTTACTTTGATCGAAGTTAGACACAAAATGCTGGAGTAACTCAGCTGGTGAGGCAGCATCTCTGGAGAAAAGGAATGGGCTTTGATCTGGTATTTTCACACCTGACATTCTCTTTATACCCATTTGTACCTCCAGTTTCCTTCTCCCTTGACTCTCAGTCTGAAGAAGGGTCCTGACCTGAAACGTCACCCAAGTTTCACAAAATGCTGCCTGTCCGGCTGAGTTACACCAGCATTTTGTGACTATATTCTGTTTAAAGGAGGAATTCCATTGTTTGATGCCTTGACACTTGATTACCACAAATAGCTGCAAATAGTTAAGTTTGGAAAATTAGGGATGTTCAAGAAGTCATAAATAGAGGGCAGTTTTTGCTTGGAAGAGATTATAAAGAGAAGCAGAGAGCTCATCATGGAGAGATTTGAAAATGGGGCTGAAGAATTTTTAAACTGAGTTTCCTAACCCTCAGCCATTGCATGGCGCATTTTAGAACAAGGTAATTGATTATTTTGATGAGATCAAGTTTATGAGAAAGATTGGCCATAGTTCACTGGAATCATCCATTTTACAGGGAGCAGAGGCACGAGTGAGGGCTTCAGCAGCAGATAAACTGATGCAGTGTCAGATTTGGTTGCAGAAATGGGTGTCATGATGGTAGTGTGCGTAGGAAGCTCATCAAGGAGTAAAATATACTGTCAGGTTTTGCAGATTCATACATTTGAGAACGATAGTCAGTGGATGAAAAAAAAGGGCTTGTATTGTTACTATAGGAACCAAGTTTAAAAATAATATTTCATCCATGAAATAGCCACACATTCTTTTCCCAAGGTCTGTCACACAACTGCTCAATGCATACAAGTAATGTTCAATAATTTATATTCTTAATACCATTTTAAATCCATAAAATATTCTATTCCTGTAAAAGTCTGTGCTGAACATGCCAAGGTATCCATTTGCAGATAAAGGCTCTTTATAGACAGTCAAGGCATGGGGAACTGAATATTATCAATCCACTACTCTGTTCCTTCTGGTTTAAATGGTTGTCTATTTTTGTTTTCAAAAAAAAGGAATAGGAATTTCCTCTTCTAAGGACCTTTTATGGAAATAATTTCTTGCCTTTCTTCAAATTCTCATGGCAATTTTATATTAATGACCACTTGTCACTGACCAGAGGCAATAATCCTTATGTTCTCTTAAATTCCCTCTTAGCATTTTTCAATGGAAATAGTCCTTTCATCACATGCTGATGTATGATTCTGAAGAAATCAATGAAGGCATGAATCTTAACTTGGAGATAAACTGTGTGCAAGGTGGTCATAGTCAGGAACAGAGATTCAGAGAGTGTTTGATGATTTTTGGGGGGATGTGGGCAACTCGCAAGTTACAGAGCACATAAAGAGCATGGCGGTAAGTAGCAATGTGGAGAATAGAGGTGAAGGGCAGGCAAAGGGGTCAGTGTGAATGGGTTTGTGAAGCAGTAGTGATTACAGGTTTTTGACTGTCGTGGAATTCAGCAGCATGTGATTAAAAAAGAATGATCGTCAAAATGAAGACAATTAGCCCTATTATAGTATTTATATGGACAACCTGGTTCTTGTGAATGGATTGGCTGTCAGCCCTTTGTGCTGCGTCCATTAAGCTTGGAAGTGCATGAGATTTGTTCCTGCTCCATATATTTTGCATTTTAATCCAACATCAGCTGGGTGTTAAGATTCACTCCATTTGTTTGATATAAAAAATATTGGCCCATATTTTTCTGTGTGCTTATCTATAAAGAAGCATTTGTTTGAAGAATACCTCTTTGACAGATGGCAAATCCACACCTCCAGCTTTGGTGTTTATCAGTGCTCCTATTTTGTTTGAAAGTAAAAATTATAAAAAAACAAGTTTTAAACCTTTAAAATCATTAGATATTTGCTGAAAACACAAATGTGTGTGTGTGTGTGTGTGTGTGTGTGTGTGTGTGTGTGTGTGTGTGTGTTTTCATGTATATTTGCTTCATGTATATCATGTTAAATGTATATTTATATACACAAATGTATATATATATATTATCCATTAATTCCATTCTTCTATAATTTCTTCCTCAGCCATAAACCATTACTCAAACAAATATGCTGCCTGATTACCCAGGGATTTATGAGCAAATTCCACTGTTTAAATTCTGGAAAATTGCAGTAGCTTGTGTTCTGCAGCTCTTTAAAGACTTGCCATTCTTATGCATAGTGCCTGAAATCAACTGTGGTACGTACGTTGGCTTAACTGAAAGCTTTAACACATTTTTTTTGTAACCTTATATTATTTCCGGGAGACCGGAAGTGGCGGCGCTGGGAACGGCTGCGGCTCGCCTGCAGTCCGTTTGTCTTTACTTTTTTGTGTTGTTTTTTTTTCGTTTTGTGTAGTTGCGTTTTTGGTTTTTAGGTTGTGTTTATGTGGGGGAGTGGGGGTGGGGGGTTGAAACGGGGTTTGCTGTCTCTCCCTTGGGGGGAATACGACTTTTTCGTCGTATCCCCCCTCTCTGCCTCCGTCTGTGCTGAGGCCTAATGGCGGAGCTGGCGACCTCGGGACTCCGGAGGCAGCCTGTCAGGACTTGCCCTGGGCTCGCTCCCGTGAGGGCGACCCAGCTCGGGGCTGGAACTGCGCTCCCGTGAGGACGTCCTGGCGAGGGGCCGAGACTCTCCCGCGAGGGGCTGTGGCACTCCCGTCGGAGTGGCCCAGCCCAAGGGGAGGAACGGCACTCCCGTCAGAGTGGCCCAGCCCGAGGGAGGAACGGCACTCCCGTCGGAGTGGCCCAGCCCGAGGGAGGAACGGCACTCCCGTCGTAGTGGCCCAGCCCAAAGGAGAACGGCATTCCCGTCAGAGTGGCCTAGCCCGAGGGAGAACGGCACTCCCGTCGGAGTGGCCCAGCTCGAGGGAGAACGGCACTCACGTGAGGGCGATCCGGCTCGGGGCTGGAACGGTGCTCCGGTGGCTGGGACGGCGTTCTGGCGGTGGTGACCTGAGTCCTGGGTTCAGCCGCGGGCCAGCGGCTGCGTATGCTGGACTGGAGGGCGGCAGCTTCGACCACCCCCGGGCCGCGGTGTTTGAGCCGGCCCGTTGCGGGGTTCGGTGAGCCGCAGGACTGTTGTGCCATCGCCCGGTGGGGAATGGCCTCAGCGCAGAGGGAGAAGAGGAGGGAAGAGACAGTAACCCTAAGATTTTTTCCTCCACCACAGTGAGGAGGTGCTTGGTGGATACACTGTGGTGGACGTTAATTTGTGTTTACTGTTGTTTATTAGTGTATGATGTATGTATGACTGCAGGCACGAAATTTCGTTCAGACCGTAAGGTCTGAATGACAATAAAGGGATTCAATCAATTCAATTCATTTTACAGGATCTGGGTGTTGTTGACAAAGCCAGAATTAATACCCCTTGAATAGGTGGCATTGAACCACCGACTTCCTTGTGCTATTCTCAAAGTCCTATAAAGCAAGGAGTGCCAAAAACTAAGAGTGTTTTTTGTCTATCCAGAGAGCCAATGTCCTGATCCACACGAACAAGATGAATGAGATCATAGGCACCTCCAAGTTACCATTCACTTTCACACCATTCTATAGAATTATATCGAACGATATTGAATAGTGAAAGGGTTGGCTAGAGTGGATGTGGAGAGGATATTTCCACTAGTGGGTGAGTCTAGGACCTGGGGTAATAGCCTCAGAATTAAAGGACATTCCTTTAGGTAGGAGATGAGGAGCAATTTATTTAGTCTGACGGTGGTGAATCTGCGGAATTCTTTGCCACAGAAGGCTGTGGAAGCCAAGTCTATTCATATTTTTAAGACATAGATAGATAGATTCTTGATTAGTACGGGTGTCAATGGTTATGGGGAGAAGGCAGGAGAATGAGGTTAGGAGGGAGAGATAGATCAGCCATGATTAAATGGCAGAGTAGACTTGATGGGCCGAATGGACTAATTCTGCTCCTAAAACCTATGACCTTATGACCATTGGGACCTGAAGTTTTATGTGTAATCATGGCTAGATCAGAATCCTAGAAATCCTAAAAGCATTCTAGGAATTAATTTAGATTCAGAAGAAAAGCTCACCAATGAATGAACAAAGGCAACTAGATTGATCAACAAATGCAGGACATGCCTGTCCTGAGAATTTTTTTTTATCTTTATCTTTTTATTATTTTTATTAGAAGCAATTGTACAAGAATAAAACAATCGGCATATAAAATTATACAGTTATTGCACAGCTTCAATTTTAACCTTTTAACTTGAACTTAAGGGAAAAGAAAAGAGAAAGAACAAGAAAGAGAAAAAGTGAGAGGGGGAGAGGGGGGGAGAGGGGGGGAGAGGGTGGGTGTGGAGGAAGAGGGGGAGGAGAGAGGGGAGGAGATGGGGGAAGAGGGGGGAGGAGAGGGGGGGAGGAGAGAGGGGGTTGTTACCAAACTGAACTCACTGTGGAATGAATCCATTAAAGGAGCCACTCTGCTGCTGGTTTGTAAGTTGTCCCTGCCTTCCCTCTGGAAGCCTCCTCATCCCCATCAGATGCCAAGTTCCCTGAACCCTGGTTAAACGCGGGGGCCGCTCACGGTTAAGTCTGTGAAAATGGCCCCATCAGAGACTGTAAGCAGCAGCAGGGTTCACTATAGGAAGGACCATTGCGCCTATTGTAGCGGGTGTTTGCTCGTTTCCTCACACCCTGGCCTTTATCCCACCCGCCCGTCACCTTATCTCTTCTCCCCTGAAGCAGGTCGGTCCGGTACAGTTGCCAAAAGCTGAAAACTAAATATTGAAGCGGGAAAACTGCGGCTGCGGTTCTGGCAACAGCCGGCGTTCTGCTTTGTCTGGGGGGAGAGGGCGAGTGGGGATGAAGGGGGGGAGAGGAGGGGGAGAGGAAGGGGAGGATGGGGAGGAGAGGTGGAGTGGGGGGGGGCGGGTTGGAGTGAGCGGGCAGGTGGGCTGGTGATGGAATCCAGCTGTGGGAGGCGTGGCACGAGCGTACTTGGAGGCATACCGGAGGCAGGTGGGCCTGGATTGGTCGGCATGTGGGCATTGTGACGTCCGCAGCTGCAAATTTAAAGAAAACAGTAAGTTTTTAGAATTTTATTGAAAATGTGTACAGAAAAATGACTAAATTTAATGAGGATTGGATTTGCGAATGTAAAAGTGAAATCGCTAGCGAAATGGTAAAAATCTTGACGTTTTCACGGAGTAACGAATCAAAGGCAAAATGTCAAAGGCAAAATAACAACACACATACACAGAGTTTTAAAAGTATATAGATAAGCGAATGCCTAACGTTAAGAGAACAGTTGTGTATATATAGAAGACTTTCGTCCCATGTGTCTTTTAAAATTGTTAGGCCAAGTTCATCTTCCCAAGCTCGTCTAATTACTTCCAACAATGGGGTTTGTATATTTAAAAGGGTATTATAAAGGTACGATATTAACTTATTTGAATCCGAGTTTCTATTCATGCATTTGTCTAGTATGTCTGGAACCATATATTGACAGTCTTGGGTATATGATTTCAAATAGTCTCGTATTTGAAGATATCTAAAATATTGGCTACTTTTCAGATGATATTTCAACTGTAATTCTTGAAATGAGAGAAGAGTTCCCGTCTCATAAAGATCTCCCAGTTTTTAAATTCCTAATCTTTCCCAGTATGTGAACGTCTTGTCTAAAATAGATGGCTTAAACGAGGGATCATTGGTGATTGGTGAGAGAAGAGATAAATTTCACAGTTTAAGGGTTGATTGCACTTGTTTCCAGGATAGAAACATAGAAACGTAGAAAATAGGTGCAGGAGTAGGAGTCAGCCCTTCGAGCCTGCACCGCCATTCAATTTGATCATGGCTGATAATCCAACTCGGTACCCTGTACCTGCCTTCTCTCCATACCCCCTGATCCCTTTAACCACAAGGGCCACATCTAACTCCTTCTTAAATATAGCCAATGAACTGGCCTCAACTACCTTCTGTGGCAGAGAATTTCAGAGATTCACCACTGTGAATGTTTTTCTCATCTCGGTCCTAAAAGATTTCCCCCTTATCCTTAAACTGTGAACCCTTGTTCTGGACTTCCCCAACATTGGGAACAATCTTCCTGCATCTAGCCTGTCCAACCCCTTAATCGTAGGGATCGTAGGGTACTATGGATAATCGGATTTTTCTCATATATTGTTTTCTTCAGATTTAGTGGAGAGAGAAGAATCGCTCCTATATTAAAGGGCGAACAATATACTCTCTCCATTGTTAACCAGTTTACCTGTTGGCATGTGTTGTCCATCCAATAGATTACGTTTTTAATATTTGTTGCCCAGTAATAGTAAAACAATTGGGAAGAGCCAATACGCCAGTTTCTTTGGGTTTACATAGATGTTGTTTATGGATTATGTGTGTTTTATAATCCCAAATAAAGTTTGTGATCAGAGAATCGAGTTTTTTGAAAAACATTTTAGGGAGATAAATCGGTATTGATTGAAATAGGTACAGGATTTGTAGAAGGAAGATAATCTTTATGGCATTTATTCTACCTATGAGGGAAATCTCCAGAACATTTTATTATTGTATATTCCTTCTAATTTTAGGGAGAAGGTTAGAGGAGAATAATCGGAAATAATATAATTATGATATTTGGGATTTGTTGTAAAAGGTATTAATTTTGTGTCTACCAGAAAATAGTCAATACGTGTATACGCTTTATGCATGGATGAATAGAAGGAATATTCTCATCCGGATGGATTCGCAAATCCTCCATACATCTGTTATTTTTGTGTATTTTATATACGTGTTTAGGAGTTCGCTGGATTTTGATTTTGTGTTATATCTCCTTTGTTGTGAGGATTTATCCAGATATTGATCAAAAACACAATTGAAGTCTCCTCCAATTATCAGATTTTGCTGGGTGGAATCTGTGATTATATTAATTATTTTATTTAAAAATTGTGGGTTATCAAAGTTGGGAGCGTAGATAAAAATGACAGAGATATTAATGTTTTTACAAAATTCCCCATTCTCTCTGCTGCCCCTGCTGGCGGCAGGGGGGAGGGACTATAAAACCAGGAAGTGGTTTGCCTCACTCACTCTTCAAGATGGAGGAAGGCAGAGGGTCACGTTTCTCTGAGCAGTGAATAACACTGAACACATGTCTACTCAAATGTAAGTGCCCTTTGTGGTTCTAAAATGCTTGCATAATGTGTCTATTGGTTTTAAAGCTTGCAAAAAAAAGTGTCTATTGGTTCTAAAGCTTGCAAAAAAATGTCTATTGGTTCTAAAGCTTTTAAAAAATGTCTATTGATTTTAAAGCTTGCAAAAAAATGTCTATTGGTTCTAAAGCTTGCAAAAAGTGTCTCTATTGGTTCTACAGCTTGCAAAAAAAATGTCTATTGGTTCTAAAACTTGCAAAAACATGTCTATTGGCTCTAAAGCTTACAAAGAATGTCTATTGGTTCTAAAGCTAGCAAAACGTGTCTCTATTGGTTCTAAAGCTTGCTAAAAGTGGCTCTATTAGTTCTAAAGCTTGCAAAAAAATGTCTATTGGCTCTAAAGCTTACAAAGAATGTCTATTGGTTCTAAAGCTTGCAAAAAAATGACTATTGGTTCTAAAGCTTGCAAAAAAATGACTATTGGTTCTAAAGCTTGCAAAAAAATGACTATTGGTTCTAAAATGCTTGCAAAAATATGTCTATTGGTTCTAAAGCTTGCAAAAAATGTCTATTGGTTCTAAAATGGTTCATACTAGTGCTCCAGAAAGCCCCCCCCCCCCCCCTTCCCCCCTCCTCCTCCTTCCCTCCCTGTTTGGCTTGGCTTGGGTGTGTCTTGAAATTGAAAGGCACTACCTACTGCAAATGGTGGCTTGGGAGCTTTGGCTTGAAGTTGAAAGGCACTATTACTGCAAATGGTGGATTGGTTGCTTTGACTTGAAGTTGAAAGGCACTACTTCCTACAAATGATGGCTTGGGTGTGGCTTGAAGTTGAAAGGCATGACTTACTGCAAATGGGGGCGTGGGTGCATTGGCCTGAAGTTGAAAGGCACTACTTACTGCAAATTGTGGCTTGAAGTTGAAAGGCACTACTTACTGCAAATGGTGAAATGAGGTTGAAAGACACTACTTACTGCAAATGGTGGCTTGGGTGTTTTGGCTTGAAGTTGAAAGCACTACTTACTGCAAATGGTGGCTTGGGTACTTTGGTTTGTAGTTGAAAGGCAGTACTTACTGTAAATGGTGGCTTGGGTGCAATGGCTTGAAGTTGAAAGGCATTACTTACTGCAAATGGTGGCATGAAGTTGAAAGGCACTACTTACTGCAAATGGTGGCTAGGGTGCTTTGGCTTGAAGTTGAAAGCACTACTTACTGCAAATGGTGGCTTGGGTGTGGCTTGGGTGTGGCTTGAAGTTGAAAGACACCACTTACTGTAAACGATGGCTTGGGTGTGGCTTGAAGTTGAAAGACACCACTTACTGCAAATGGTGGCTTGGGAGTGGCTTGGGTGTGGCATGAAGTTGAAAGGCACTACTTACTGCAAATGGTGGCTTGGGAGCTTTGACTTGAAGTTGAAAGGCACTACTTACTGCAAATGGAGGCTTGGGAGCTTTGGCTTGAAGTTGAAAGGCACTACTTACTGCAAATGGTGGCTTGGTTGGTTTGGCTTGATGTTGAAAGGCACTTCTTACTGCAAATGGTGGCTTGGGAGCTTTGACTTGAAGTTGAAAGGCACTACTTATTGCAAATGATGGCTTGGGTGTGGCTTGAAGTTGAAAGGCACTACTTACTGCAAATGATGGCTTGGGTGTGGCTTGAAGTTGAAAGGCACTACTTACTGCAAATGGTGGCTTGGGTGTAATGGCTTGAAGTTAAAATGCATTACTTACTGCAAATGGGGGCGTGGGTGCATTGGCTTGAAGTTGAAAGGCACTACTTACTGCAAATTGTGGCTTGAAGTTGAAAGGCACTACTTACTGCAAATTGTGGCTTGTGGTTGAAAGGCACTACTTACTGCAAATGGTGGCTTGGGTGCTTTGGCTTTAAGTTGGAAGGCACTACTTACTGCAAATTGTAGCTTGGGTGCTTTGGCATTATGTTGAAAGGTACTGCAAATGGTGGCATGAAGTTGAAAGGCACTACTTACTGCAAGTGGTGGCTTGGGAGCTTTGGTTTGAAGTTGAAAGCCACTACTTACTGCAAATGGTGGCTTGGTTGCTTTGGCTTGAAGTTGAAAGGCACTATTACTGCAAATGGTGGCTTGGTTGCTTTGGCTTGAAGTTGAAAGGCATTACTTACTGCAAATGGTGGCTTGGTTGCTTTGGCTTGAAGTAGAAAAGGCACTACTTACTGCAAATGGTAGCTTGGTTGCTTAGTCTAGTTTAATTATATAATTTGTTAGTATGATATATAGTTATCATAAGTTTAAATTGTTTTCGCAGCTGAATTATTCCGAGAGACCTTGGACAAACTCTCTGCGCTCTCCCACGAATCTTCCTCTTTTTTTCCCCCCCGCATACATTCCATTCAATCTCTGATAAGTTAGTCTAGACTTAACCGCCTGTGAACCTGTCGGTCATCTTATATGAACATTTTTATACTTTTTTTTAAAACACATTATATCACTCTACCCACTTATAAATACATATAAAAGGGGTAAATTAAACACACAATATAATAAGCAGGTTCAGTAAAGCATAGCCCTGCTAGTAATCAGTTAGAATCAATACATTTTCATACAGAGCTATGTGATCCTGAGAATTGATTTTAAAATACACAGTCCAAATTGTCTCATCCCTGTTCCACCACTTTGATTTTATCCTCATGTTATGCTGAACAGAACTATAACATATAGCAGTATTTATGCTGTGGTCAAACAAGAATTCTGACTAATCACAGAAGCCCAGCCAGAGAGCCTCCGTGGCTCTAATTTATTCTATATATTCTCTCAATACTATTACTGCTATACGTACTTCCAAAATCTATCTTTAGAATAACATATTGGTTATTGTGTTGTTATCTAATGGGCCAACTGGATTTCTATTGCTATAAATACAAGCAATAAAAGGAGTGATTATATTTCAAATATGTTAATCTCATTAAAATATTTCATTAAATTATTTTAAAAAAGCCTGGAAAGCAATTTTGTGGAAGTTAACTGTATTTAAATTAATGCAATCAATCAATTAACATGTAAATTACCTGAGTCATACCTCTTTCCCTTGCAGCTGTTCCTTTCCCTTGAAATGAATGGAGCTGCTGAACCTGTGCAATCTTGAACCAGTAAAATCTTGCACATGTTTTGCAAGCAACTTAACAGCTGGGAAACTGCAGAAGTTTGCATTCCACACTGCACTCTATGTGGAGCGTAGCAGCAGGAATTCATGACTTCTGCGTTCACGATCGCTGCATGGAATTTCTGAATGTTCACCTTTCACAGGCATAAATGCTGAGGGGTTTCACATGGTGTAATCGAATGCTGGCAATAGGCCATGGAATGAATGTCCACTTTCCTCTGGTACATATTTGGAATTCAATATACCTAACGGTTCTTACTGCTTTATCATTGAGTATATCCAAGGTTGTGTTTTTGAACAGTTCAGGAATCCGAAAACAACAGGATTAAATTGGAAAATGGACTTGAGACACAGATTCAGTCACAGGATTAAACAGTCTTTTTCTGATTTTATTTCTTATACCTTTATGGTTGCACAAGTGTTAAATAACAAATGTGGAACTTGACCTTGAGTTTGTCCTGTAGTTCTTAGGCCACAGAAAAACTTTTTTTAAATTTTTTTTTTAAATGTATTAGAAGTAAAGTACATTACAATAATACAAGCCAAATATAACTTAATACATTTCTTGTACCACTTCATTTTTTAAGCTTTGAAAAGAGAGAAAAGTAAAGAAAGTGAGATAGAATCGTGAATGTGTGAAAAAGTGATCAAGAAAAAAGATCCATAGGCACGAAGAGTTAGAGAAAAAAGAGAAAAAGAAACAAAAGCTATGTTAAAGTGGAAAACAGAGCTGGAAGGGATATACCAACTTCGTATTTTTCCTCCCCCCTCACCAGGTCCAGAGGCCACAGAAATACTAAGCACCTGATAGGAGTTACCTGTGGCAAGTTATAAAACAATGTCTCCAATGGTCCTGCCACTATGCTCCCAACTTACACAAACAATGGAACTACAGACTGAGGGACTCTCTGTCTATAACAAGCATTTCAAATTATTCCCCCAGTGGTTCTGTCCCTCATCATGGGAAGTTATCATGGGACATTCAGACCACTTCAATCAAGGTAAATTTTAATGTCAATTTCAAATATTATTGCTTCAACCTAATTTGAATGCTGTAGTGAAGATCCAGCAAAATTTGCATCATCTCCAAATGAAGCCAGACCAAATGGCAATAATAACTGTTTATATTGCTGTAATATTTCTACTCCCACATACCTGTACTATCAAGATCATATAATTACAGATAACTTTAACTGCACTGCTTATTACCTTACCTTGAATCCACAAAGTCTAATTTCATGAATGGTTAGTGTCAGGTAAAGTGAGGTGGCGCAGTTTAAAGGCATACATGCACTGATGGAAGTCATCCCAAATGTCCTGGATGCATGGAGCAATCTACAGTAAAAAAAGAGCAAGAACAGGTGAACGTAGAACCTAGAACTGTGCAGCACAAAAACAGGCCCATTTGCCCATAATGTTTTTTTGCCAAGCATGATGCCAAATCAACAACTTAACTGCTTGCACATAGTCCATATCCCTCCATTCCCTGCATATCCATATGCCTATCCTAAAATCTTGTAAATGTCACTATCGTATCGGCTTCAGCCCGTGGCCCTGGCAGTGGGTTCCAGGCACTCATCACCCCTTGTATAAAAAAATTTGCCCCACACTTCTCCTTTAAACATCCTGAGGAAAAAAGTTCTGACTATCAACCCTATTTATGCCTCATAGTTGTATATATTTCTATCAAGTTCCCCTATAACCTCTGGCATTCCAGAGAAAGCAATCCAAGTCTGTCCAACCTCTCCCTGTATCTAATACCCCCTAATTCAGGCATCATTCTGGTAAACCTGCTCTGCACCCTTTCCAAAGCATCCACATTATTCCTGTAATGAGGGAACCAGAACTGCATGTAATATCCCAAATGTGGGCTAACCAAAGTCCTATCAACCTATATTATGACTTCCTGACATACTAAATAACCCAATCTATGAAAGCAAGCTTCACTTTTCTAACATGATTGAATATATATTATTCCACCGGGTGGCACCGTCAGCGATGGCAGCCTCACCAACAGTCTTTCTGTCTTTTCGTCTTTTTTGTTATTTTTAGTGGGTTTTAAAAGTTTGTGTTAATGTTCTCTGGTTTGTTTTATGTGGGGGGTGGAGGATGTGGGATGGGGTGAGGTGGGGGAGGGAGGGGGACACTTTTTTCAATCTCTTACCTTGCTGGAGATGCAATTGTTTTCCGGATCGTATCTCCGGTCACTCTGCGACCTAACATCATGGAGCTGGCCTTGATGTCCTTGCTCGGGACTGACTTTGAGCCCCACTGCGGGACCGTGGACTTACCATCAGAGCCTGCGATCCCTTGCCTGGGATCAACATTCCTACCCACGGCCTGTGGATTTCAATATCGAGGAGCACGCAGTCTCGGGTAGCGACTGATGACAATAGACACAAGGCAATAGGTGCAGGAGTAGGCCATTCGGCCCTTCGAGCCAGCACCGCCATTCAATGTGATCATGGCTGATTATCCCCAATCAGTACCCCGTTCCTGCCTTCTCCCCTTATAGAAACTTACAAAATTCTTAAGGGTACACAAAATTGCTGGGGAAACTCAGCGGGTGCAGCAGCATCTATGGAGCGAAGGAAATAGGCGACGTTTCGGGCCGAAACCCTTCTTCAGACTGATGGGGGGTGGGGAATGAAAGAAGGAAAAGGGGGAGGAGGAGGAGGAGCCCGAGGGCGGGCGGATGGGAGGGTGGGAGGAGACAGCTAGAGGGTTAAGGAAGGGGAGGAGACAGCACGGGCTAGCCAAATTGGGAGAATTCAATGTTAATGCCATAAGGACGCAAGGTCCCCAGATGGAATATGAGGTGCTGTTCCTCCAATTTCCGCTGTTGCTCACTCTGGCAATGGAGGAGACCCAGGACAGAGAGGTCGGATTGGGAATGGGAGGGGGAGTTGAAGTGCTGAGCCACCGGGAGGTCAGGTAGGTTATTGCGGACTGAGCGGAGGTGTTCGGCGAAACGATCGCCCAACCTGCGCTTGGTCTCACCGATGTAAATCAGCTGACATCTAGAGCAGCGGATGCAGTAGATGAGGTTGGAGGAGATACAGGTGAACCTTTGTCGCACCTGGAACGACTGCTTGGGACCTTGAATGGAGTCGAGGGGGGAGGTGAAGGGTCAGGTGTTGCATTTCTTGCAGTTGCAACGGAAAGTGCCCGGGGAGGGGGTGGTGCGGGAGGGAAGGGAAGAATTGACGAGGGAGTTGCGGAGGGAGCGGTCTTTGCGGAAGGCAGACATGGGGGGAGATGGGAAGATGTGGCGAGTGGTGGGGTCACGTTGGAGGTGGCAGAAATGGCGGAGGATTATGTGTTGTATTTGCCGGCTGGTGGGGTGAAAGGTGAGGACCAGAGGGACTCTGCCCTTGTTGCGTGTGCGGGGATTCTTAAGGGGTTGGACAGGCTAGATGCAGGAAGATTGTTCCTGATGTAGGGGAAGTCCAGAACAAGGGGTCACAGTTTAAGGATAAAGGGGAAATCTTTTAGGACCGAGATGAGGAAAACATTTTTCACACAGAGTGGTGAATCTCTGGAATTCTCTGTCACAGAAGGTAGTTGAGGCCAGTTCATTTGCTATATTTAAGAAGGAGTTAGATGTGGCCCTTGTGGCTAAAGGGATCAGGGGGTATGGAGAGAAGGCAGGTACAGGATACTGAGTTGGATGATTAGACATGATCATATTGAATGGCGGTGCAGGCTCGAAGGGCCGAATGGCCTACTCCTGCACCTATTTTCTATGTTTCTATGTTTCTATCCCCTGACTACGCTATCTTTAAGAGCCCTATCTAGCTCTCTCAACAGAGAACTGGCCTCCACCGCCCTCTGAGGCAGAGAATTCCACAGACTCACAACTCTCTGTGAGAAAAAGTGTTTCCTCGTCTCCATTCTAAATGGCTTACCACTTATTCCTAAACCGTGGCCCCTGGTTCTGGACTCCTCCAACATCGGGAACATGTGTCCTGCTCTAGCGTGTCCAAACCCTTAACAATCTTATATGTTTCAATAAGATACCCTCTCATCCTTCTAAACTCCAGAGTGTACAAGCCCAGCCGCTCCATTCTCTCAGCGTATGACAGTCCCGCCATCCCGTGAATTAACCTTGAAAACCTACGCTACACTCCCTCAATAGCAAGAATGTCCTTCCTCAAATTAGGGGACCAAAACTACACACAATATTCCAGGTGTGGTCTCACTAAGGCCCTGTATAACTGCAGAAGGACCTCTTTGCTCATATACTCGACTCCTCTTGTTATAAAGGGCAACATCCCATTCGCCTTATTTACTGCCTGCTGTACCTGCATACTTACTTTCATAGACTGATGAACAAGGACCCCTAGATCCCATTGTACTTCCCCTTTTCCAAACTTGACGCCATTTAGATAGTAACCTCACATTTATCCACATTAAACTTCATCTGCCATGTATCTGCCCTCTCACCCAACCTGTCCAAGTCACCCTGCATTCTCATAGTAGCAATGTTACAAAATTTTGAGATTTTAAAAATCAAGTCTGCAATTTATCCCATCAGACAAAGCATAAAAATAAGTTTGATTTGACTCCTAATTCACTTTCATATCTCAAGTATTAAAATAGTTATGGCCATTTTCATACTCGGAAATTAGCATCTTGTTCCCTCTTGATTTTCTATGGACATAACAGAAAAAGCTGTGATCGTGGACAGTCAAAAGCCCATAACTTTCTTAAAAATTAAGAGAACTGAATGAAATGTTCAGTTATCATAGATTGAAGCATTCTGAAACAAATATAAAACAATCTTACTTGGATGACCTGAAGTTAAAGCATATAATTAGTTAGTTACCCAATTGTAGCTAATTCCAAACTTCAATTACTAGATCTAAACATCTATCCATTTCTTAAGAAAAGATTAACATTTTTAAATAGCCTAAATGTCCAAATAACATTCACAAAGAATTCACAATAAAACATGATTTATAAATCTCATTTACATTAATTTATAGGCCAAATTGTAGGAATTTTGTGTTCAATTGCTGTAAATTAATGGCCATTTAAATCAGCTATCGAGTGGGATCCTGTGGAATGCGCTGGTTTAGAACGTTCCCATTGCGATAGATTTGTACCTCAAATGCCCAGAAAAATACTGCGGGATTTAATGGGGCCCCAAATTAGCTACTCGCAACATAAAACGTTGTATAAAGGGATCTTAAGAAGTGCTTGTTAATGTAAAAATAAACTACCTACCTTCCGTTGTCCCCTGTATGAGATCTGGCCCGTTGTCGGCAGTCGCAGGTTTAGAGGATAATTTTTAACCTACTATAATAATTAAATAAACCCATTAAATGTAAAAATAGCTCCAGCGAACAAACCTCCAAGCGATTTTTCGTCCCTCTGGTCCTCACCTTTCACCCCACCAGCCGGCAAATACAACACATAATCCTCCGCCATTTCCGCCACCTCCAACGTGACCCCACCACTCGCCACATCTTCCAATCTCCCCCCATGTCTGCCTTCCGCAAAGACCGCTCCCTCCGCAACTCCTCTGAACAAGCTCTATTTGAATAGCCTAGGGGAAATCGCGTTTTAAACCCGCCCCCCTCTCAACGGCGCTAAAATCACGCACACGGGCTGGGACAGATCTGCAGCGACGCTTAAGGTAGGTTTTGCAACATACCTACTCACAGCATCCTCCTCACAGTTCACACTGCCACCCAGCTTTGTGTCATCTGCAAATTTGCTAATGTTACTTTGAATCCCTTCATCCAAATCATTGCTGTATATTGTATTCATCGGGAAGCTCGAAAGTCGCAGCAGTCTGGGGTCCGATCGCCTGCCGCAAGTAGCTGAGATCCACCACGAAGTGAAGGGCCTGACTGCCGGTCACGGGAGCTAAAATCGTCCCGTCAACGGAAGGCTCGAGGCCCTCAACCGCGGGAGATCAAAAGGGAAGATTTCCCTTTTACCATTCTCCCACGGACCATTAGTTCAAGATTCACCCCATGATTTAGACAATGTATACACTGATAACTCACTACTGGAGCTCGAGAGCAAAATATGTGGAAAGCAAATATTATTTTTGGACAATTTCTGTAAGTGTTAGCGTCATGAAGGTTTGTTAATTTGGTTGAGTTTGGCATTTATGCATTTTTTTCAGCAACAGTGAAGATTACCCAGGATTATACGAGGATTATATTGATGGGATGTGGGTATATCCAGCAAAGAGTATTATCAATAATCACCCATCACCCTTGAGCAGGTAGCAGCTGCTGCCCCTGTGAAACACTTGTGTCCTTGTGGTTAAGGTACCCTGATCATGTTATATGACAGAAATTAAAATAATATTGACTTTGTGATGATATATGAGTGCAGATTATTTTGAGATCAGGATGGTTGTGTCTCTGAGCTAAATTTAGAGTTTGTGGTCTTCTAATTTGCCTCCATCCCAGGTGGAAGAAGTTGCAATTTCTCGGATTGTTTTGAAGTGATTTATAAATGGTACGCACTATCTGTCTCCTGTTTATGAGGGGGGTTAATGTTCATGGTAGTAAAGCACAGTGCCAATCAAGGGCCTGCTTTTATCTGAATGGTGTTTATATATTTTGAGTGATGTTGGAGTTGCAGTCATTCAGGCAAATGGTAGGAATTGCTTCAAGCTCCATGTTAGTGTTTTGTACATGGTGGGACAGATTTGAGGAGTCAAGAGGCAAGTCTCTCATCACAGCATGTTAAGTCTGTGACAATCTTTTGTTGTGCTCTATCAAGTTTCTAGTGAATTATACAGTCCAAGATATTGATAACGGGAGATTTATTGATGGTATTGTGATAGATTGTCAAGAGAGGCTGATTAGATTCTTTCCTGTTTCAATTGATCATTTTCTGGCACTTGTGTGCTATTAATAAACCTTGGCATTTATCGAACCATTCCTGAATGCTGTCCAGATTTTATTGCATTGAGCAATGACATTCTGTTTTTAATGACACAGCCTGGGCCACATAATTTCTCGACAGCGGGGGCTGTAGTAAGTCAGGAGATCCTCCCTGGAAGGCATATGGCTCCACGAGTGGTTCTGACAGTGCAGTCATGTCTTGGGCATTATAATAGTCTGTTCAATTAGAGCCCAGGCAAACATGTTTGTAAAGGTTAGTGAATGACTTTGCACTTACAAACACTTAGTTGGAAGATATTATTGGCCATCGAGTGTTCATGTGGACAAACAACTTGACAATTTATGCCAGTATGGAAAAGTATATAAATGCAAGCATCAATCATTTCAATCGTCACTGAGATATAGGTGAAGTCACTGACATAGGTATTAATGCTCAGAATTAAGGGGCTGTCCCACTTGGGCGACCTAATCCGCGATTCTGGCGAGTTTGCCTTCGACATACTCGCAGCATGGCCGACACAAGGTCGTAGGAGATCTTTGTAACTCTCCTTCATGCTTGAGTGTAGCCCCGTGTACTCGAGGCCTCAGCTAGGGTGCGGCGTATTTTTCAAAATATTGTAAAATGCCCGTGATTATAAAAAGATCGCCATGGATAAATCAATACTTTTTTTACTCGTAGGTTTGGTCGTAGTAGGTCATAGTAGGTCGTAGTAGGTCAGCATGTTAGTCATAGGTAATCGAGGGTAGTCGAAGGTAGTCGAAGGTAGTCGAAGGTAGTCGTAGATAGTCTTCATCATTGTTGAAGGGAGGTCGAACGGAGGGCGAAGGAGATCGAAGGAGGTCATCTTCACTCTCCACTATTCGGTGTCCAATTTTCCCAAAGTTTGTCGTAGCTGGTCATAGCTAGTCGAAGCTAGTCTTCAACATAGTCGAAGGACGTCGAAGGAGGTCTTCTACATAGTCGACGGAGGTCTTCAACCTGACATTTTTTCAAACTCTCCTAAACTCTCTGTCACCCAAGTGGGACAACCCCTTTATGTGTTAATATTTTAGTGAAAATCTATTGGTTTGATGATTTTATGTAATGTCTTAAGTTACATATCGATTTACATTGTTTTAATGCTCTTTGGCTGTCAGAGGCATGTAATATTTTTTAGAGACTTTTGGTGAGTCACTCTCTGTCCATAGCTGCCAAGAACCTGTTGGGGCAGCTTCGCTATCAATAACCTGAGACCTGCTCATGGAACCCCATTCTGTGTCATCTGATGCCTGTCTTGCGTGGGTTGTGGCTTGGATTGTTAGCATCATTCCTGCTCATCTGGCCTTGCACAATCGCAAGCAGGTGGAGATTGCAGACAGGGAGTTTGGGTGGTGCTCATTGATTTTAAGACTATTTTTCTATCTGAAATGTTACTTTTTACCCACAAGGCTACTTCTTGTGAAAGAAATGCAGACAATACCGAAAGTACTCAGCAGATCATGCAGCTTCTTGTGGAAGTAGAAAGGGAAATTATTTTTAAAGTCAATGGTCTTTCATCTGAATTATGAAAAGACAGCAATTACATTTACAAAATTATATTTTTTGAATGCGGAGGAATGAAGTAAGCTAAATGAGTATCTTAGTTTTTGTTTAGAGATGCAGTATGGACATAGGCCCAGGGCAGGCCTTAAGCAAATTGAACCAATTGCTCCCAATTGGGCCCCACGCCTAAGGGGACCCCGCGCTAATTTTCCGTATTTCGTACGGAAATGCAAAACGAATATGGAAATACGATTTTGCGTTGTTCAATATGGATTTTTTTAAAACATTTGCATTGTTAAATACGGAGTTTTTAAAAAACAACCATGGATAATCGTTAAGAGTCACCCGCTGCACCGGCCATGAGACAAAAATGATTTGTTAACTACCACTGTTAGCACTTGTGAACAGCCAGTAGTTAACACGTAGTTATACAATGTGTCAATGAGTCCCATGAACTTTATTCAGAGGACCGCGACGTCATTAATACTTGGTCAAAACACAATTACATTCACTGAGGAATGTAGATCGATGTACTGATAACACATTGTGAGAATTGTGGGCTCCGGACCGCAAGCACGGGCTTCTTCTTGGTGTGCAGGTAAAGTCATCCACCTACCGACCCACGTTGTGTCTCTCTATCTGTCACTCTCTTCCTCCCTCCCTCCCTCTCTCTCTCTCTCGCGCTCTCTCTACTGCTCCCCATCTCGTCTCTCTCGCTCTCTCACTCCCTCTCTCTCTTACGCTGCTGCCTCGGCATTCCCGGAATCATTTGCCGTTTTGCGGAGACAGCTGCATCTGCGGTTCCTTCCTGTTGAACCTTGAAGGTGGACATGGGGGTCGAGGGTATCTCAGCGGGAGAGCCGGCGGCTCTGGGAAGAGGGTAGCATTTCGGGTCGAGCCCCTTCTTCAGACAATCACAAGTACTCTCACCGACGAGAGTTCAGTTCAGTCTGAAGAAGGGTCTTCTCTCCAGAGTCGCTGCCTGTCCTACTGAGTTACTCCAGCTTTATGCCTATCTTCAATTTCAGAGTTAAATAAAAAACACAGTGCTAGAGGAACTCAGTGGGCTAGGCGGCATCTGTGGAGGGAATGAATTAGGAGTTGTTTCGGGCCAGGGTTCTTCTTCAATAGGAAGGAACTGCAGACCAAAGATACTAGAGCGGATAATAGCATCTTTGCTGCAGATCAGGCATAATATTCTTCCGATTTAAATCGGAATTCCGATTTTATTGTTTTGCTATTTATCATTTTTTTGTGCCCGATTATTTGGAGGCCAATCAACCACTGTTTCTATGGGGCTTGCATCCAATCACCGACGAGCTTCCCTTAAAATTCCCGTCCAATCAACAAATCGGACTCTTCCCGTCCAATCAGCCGCTGTCTCCAAGGGCATTGTGTCCAACCACATAATGCAGTTTAATGGTAATTAGCAGCTACGGTAAAGGTTGGAAGCCAGCGGAGGTACTGACCACATGAGAGCAGGAGAGATTCAGACAGTGTATAATCCATAGCTCCATAGCACCTTAGCGTACAATTTTACAATCTATATTACTAAAAGTCTGATCTTGACCGCATTTGCCCCACGGTGCTGCGATTTCCGAGAGAACGCCGCCATCTACGGCCGTCATTTTTGGCCACCTCGCTCAGAGCCCATGTCCGCCTTCCTGGACCAGAGGATTTTTCCCATTGATGAAAAATCAGAGACATATTAATGTTTAAAAAAAAATCACCATTCTCTCTGCTGCCCCTGCTGGAGGGAGGGGGAGGGACTATAAAACCGGGAAGTGGTGTACCTCACTCAGTCTCTGCAAGATGGAGGTCACGTCTCTCTCTGAGCTCTGAATAACACTGAACACACGTCTACTCAACTGTGAGTGCATTTAATGTTTTTTGAAAATGAAAATATGGTTGGTTTGAAGTAAAAAGGCACTGCTGCAAATGGTTGTTTGGGGGGTTTGGGTTGAAGTAAAATGACACTCTCTCTCTCTCCCCTCCTCTCTCTCCCCACCTCTCCCCCCCCCTCTCACTCCCCCCCTCTCTCACTCCCCCCCCCTCTCTCTCCCCCCTCTCTCTCCCTCCCCCCTCTCCCCCCTCTCCTCTCCCCCATCCACCCCCTCTTTCCACCCTCTCTCCCCATTTCTCTCTCTCTCCCCTCTTTTTCTCCCCCTCCATCCCTTCCCCCTCCATCCCTTCCCCCACCCTCCCTCCCCTAAATCCCCCCTCCCCCCCACACCCCCCTACCCCTTTCCATCCACCCTCCCTGCTCCTCACCTCTCCCCCCTCACCTCACACCCCTCTCAGCACCCCCTCTCTCCATCCCCCTCACTCAGAACCCCCTATCTCCCCCTCCCCCCTCTCTCCGCCCCTCCCCCCCTCTCTCCCCCTCCCCCTCTCTCTCCCCACCTCTCCCCCCCTCTCTCTCCCCCCTCTTTCTCTCCCCCTCCCCTCCATTCCCTCCCCCACCCTCCCTCCCCTAAACCCCCCTCCCCTCCACACCCCCTACCCTCTTCCCTCCATCCTCCCCCATCCCTCCCCCTCCCTGCTCCCCACCTTCCCTCAATCCCCTCTCAACACCCCCTCTCTCTCCCGCTAACTCTCACCCCCTCTCTCCTCCCCTCCCCTCCCTCTACTCCTCCCCTCCACCACCCTCTCCCTCTTGCCCCTCTCTCTCTGTCTTTGCCTCTCTCTCTGTCTCTGCCCCTTCTCTCTCTGCCCTCACTCTCTACCCCCGCCCCCCTCGCTAGACGTGACTGCATGTTTGGGGGCTATGCGTCAGTAGATAGGGTGGTTATGGGGTAAAATGAGCAAATTAATAATATTAATATAATATCAAGGGGGGCAATTAGCGTGCGTGCGGGGTGGGATAGTTAGTGTGTGTGACGCTGCATGCCGCCTCCCTTCCCCCCCCCCCCCACAACCGCACGTTGGGGGAACAGACCCAATGGGTCTGCACTTGGTCTAGTATATACTAAATAACAGGGCTGACAGACCTTGGCTGGGAACCTGGGACTCACCAAAATTGTTCCCAATTGGGCCCCGCACCTCTTAAGGCCAGCCCTGCATAGGTCCTTCAGCCCACTGAGTCCATGCTAACCATCGATCACCCATTCACTTTAGTTTTAATAGTGATGCTGTGTTTTCCACACAAATAGAAACATAGAAACATAGAAAGATAGAAAATAGGTGCAGGAGTAGTCCATTCGGGCCTTCGAACCTGCACCGCAATTCAATATGATCATGGCTGATCATCAAACTCAGTATCGCTGTACCTGCCTTCTCTCCATACCCCCTGATCCCTTTAGCTACAAGGGCCACATCTAACTCCCTCTTAAATATAGCCAATGAACTGGCCTCAACTACCTTCTGTGGCAGAGAATTCCAGAGATTCACCACTCTCTGTGTGAAAAATGTTTTCCTCATCTCGGTCCTAAAAGATTTCCCCCTTATCCTTAAACTGTGACCCCTTGTTCTGGACTTCCCCAACATCGGGAACAATCTTCCTGCATCTAGCCTGTCCAACCCCTTAAGAATTTTGTAAGTTTCTATAAGATCCCCCCTCAATCTTCTAAATTCTAGCGAGTACAATCCGAGTCTATCCAATCTTTCTTCATATGAAACTCCTGACATCCCAGGAAAGTCTGTTGAACCTTATCTGTACTCCCTCTATGGCAAGAATGTATTTCCTCAGATTAGGAGACCAAAACTGTACACAACACTCCAGGTGTGGTCTCACCAAGACCCTGTACAACTGCAGTAGAACCTCCCTGCTCCTATACTCAAATCCTTTTGCTATGAATGCTAACATAGCATTCGCTTTCTTCACTGCCTGCTGCACCTGCATCCCTACTTTTAATGACTGGTGTACCATGACACCCAGGTCTCATTGCATGTCCCCTTTTCCTAATCGGCCACCATTCAGATAATAGTCTACTTTCCTGTTTTTGCCACCAAAGTGGATAACCTCACATTTATCCACATTATACTGCATCTGCCATGCATTTGCCCACTCACCCAGCCTATCCAAGTCACCTTGCAGCCCCCTAGCATCCTCCTCACAGCTAACACTGCCCCCCAGCTTCGTGTCATCCGCAAACTTGGAGATGTTGCATTCAATTCCCTCGTCCAAATCATTAATATATATTGTAAATAGCTGGGGTCCCAGCACCGAGCCTTGCGGTACCCCACTGGTCACTGCCTGCCATTGTGAAAAGGACACGTTTACTCCTACTCTTTGCTTCCTGTCTGCCAGCCAGTTCTCTATCCACATCAATACTGAACCCCCAATTCCGTGTGCTATAAGTCTATATACTAATCTCTTATGTGGGGCCTTGTCGAAAGCCTTCTGAAAGTCCAGATATAACACATCCACTGGTTCTCCCTTATCCACTCTACTAGTTACATCTTTGAAAAATATTAACATGAATTTGACAACTATGCCAGAAAATGGAATCTAGTTTTATTTGAAACATGTGGTTAGATTATACTCAGCAGACACATTAACTGATCTTTCATCCCTTGAAATTTAAAGAACTAATGTGTTTATATTATAAATGACACGGTGCGTATGTGCGTGTGATTCTCTAAGATTCAGAGAAAAACAAAGGCAGCATTATTTAATGCTTTTTATTCTAATCACCCAATTTATAAACGAGTTCACTTCCCTATCCATTTATAATTGTCCTTTATTCCCCAAATCATTAAGCAGTACTGTACTGTCTCTCTCTTCTCCAACACTTGACTTCCAATTTACAACTGTTTGATTGTACTGTGAGCCGATTCATTAGTATTTCTTAAACCAATTATTTATTTGTAATGTATGTTCTTTTTCATAAGCAGATACCTTCTCATGATTATTGCAAAATATTTAAAATTTTCTCCACTGTAACTTACACTGCAAATAGCTTTTGATTGTGATGCCATGGTTTACAGAGGAACTATATAATCTACTTATAACGTGCCTGGAAATGACTACAGTATGAACAATTACCTGCTTAATACCAGCATCACAGACAAATTTTTTTACCACTCCAGCAGCAACATCAGGCCATGCAAAATAAACCATGCAATTAATTCATTAAAACAGTTGATAAACAGAAGCCACATCTCCATACTACAAATTTCTTGGTTATTGATTCCACACTTAATGGAGGGCCATTTAGAGATGATTGCCTTGAAATTAGTTTTCCTTCATACTCAGTGTTCTAAATCAATTATACACACAGTGCCAGTACTAAATCAAAAATCACTAAAAACAATATTGGTATATTTTAAGATAAAATTATGACGATTTACCTTACTCCCTTCAAGAAATGTTAAAACATTGACCTGTGTGTTTCATGCACATTGATGTTAGCTAGGCAGACAGCAGCTTTAATGTCCATAGACTAACTCATGGAAAATGGGTCAGTAATTGAGCTCTTCATTTGGTTCTTCATTGAGATAAGGTTCATTAGATAAAAGGTTCCATGGAAGCTGGGGTGATGGAAAATATGATAAACTCTGAACATGAGGTCTAAATGGGGGCAGCATGGAGAAATATAGCTCGTGAGTCCCCTTGTTCAGACTCCCTGAATACAAAATATTCAAATGTGCTCCAATAATGTAGGTGGTCCAGGAAACCAGTGACAGCATTGGATCATTGATCTTTAAACTGCATCTATTATGTCATTGATCCCTCAACAGTACTGCTGACTGCTAGTAAGCAATGTTTATGTGTAAAAATATACAAGGCTAATTTTTAACATAAAAATGATATCTTGATGCTTTGTGGGGAAAATTGTACAATTTTCATTACTTTCTCCCTATACATTTTTGTTGAATGCTAGTTAGTTGTTAAGTCTTTACCCTTTGAGCCAATTACTGTTGTGGTTAATGGTTCATTGATATCATCACATATGTCAAGGAAAATACACTGGTTTGAGGTGAATTGAGGAAGGAAGGGCCCAGTCTAATTTCCAGATGGAGATGAAGTGAACAGGAAATAAGCTCAAGCACTTCAAAACATACCTTAAATTATATCTTAAGCTTTCTACATAAAATGTTGCAAGTACCTTTTGATTCTAATTCAACTTTAGTCATATCTTCAGTAATATATAACATATCTTTAGGATTGCAGTGGTGATTTCTGGAAATTGGTCTCTTAATAAGTTCATAGGGTTATAAGTTCTAGGAGCAGAATTAGGCCACTTGGCCCATCAAGTCTTGTGTGCCATTCAATCATGGCTGATCTATCTTTCCCTCTAAACCCCATGGTCCTGCATTTGCCCCATAACCCCTGACACCCTTAATAATCAAGAATCTGTCAATCGCCGCCTTAAAAATATCCATTGACTTGACCTCCAATGCTGCCTGTGGCACTTTTTTGCTTAAGATGAGAACTATGCCCTCATGTCAACCTTCCCAAAGCATTCTTCTGATTGATTAAATGGATAAATTATTATCTTTGTTTAGACTATGCCACTAACTTAGTTTTAGAAAGTAACTCCATTAAATATTTGTCTACTTTATATTTTATATTTTAATAATTCTGGAATTCATACATTCTGAAACTCATCTTTGTTTGTACTCATTTCCTACATTAAAAAATGAAACTATTCTAGATAAGATAATTTGGTCATGCATTGACATATTTTCTTTCTTTACCTTCCTTGATGTTAACTTACACCTGGCTACCACAGTGTTGTTAGATTCTGATTCTACTCTGATTCTGCTGGGCTCCTAATCTTAGCTCTGTCAAAATGTAAAATTACTTAAGTAGAGATCAATATATCCCGAGGGCAAAAAATATTGTGATGACAGTTAATCCTGAGCTGTTGTTTAGCATCTCCTATCAAACATTTAAGAAGAGCATTGGGAGTAGCAACTGTTGTTTGAGCATAATGAGTTTTTAAATTAGCGTTGTTTTATGAGTGAAATAGAAATCTACTAACTAATTTGGAAAGAAACTGTTCTATTTCCTAGCCACATGGGCAGTGGGGCTTTTAATTTGAGGATAGAGTTGAGTAGTATAGGCTACAATCATTTCCCTAATTTATGATTTTAACGTGGACTAGTCCTATCTATTTTCATAATTATTTAAAAAGTAATAGAATTATGGACATTGGTCACATTATTGCTGCTTCATTCATTTGTCCTGCCTTGCTCCCTAAATGGATGTCCAATGCTGTGCCCATTCTAGAGGGGCCCTCTATAATTCAGTTTAGTTTAGTTTAGTTTATTGTCACTTGTACTGAGGTATAGTGAAAAGCTTTTTGTTGTATGCTAACGAGACAGCGGAAAGACTGTACATGATTACAATCAGTGTGCAGATACATGATAATAATGTTTAGTGCAAGAAAAAGTCCAGTAAAGGCTGATTAAAGATAATCTGAGGGTTTCCAGTGGGCTCAGGACTTCTCTCTAATTGTTGATAGAATGTTCAGCTGGGAAGAAACATTTGCCAAGGGCAAAACAAAATTGTAAAGAGAGTTAATCCTGAGCTGATGTTTAGTATCCCCCACCAAACATTCATGAGCATTATTGTTTAACAAACCTTTACTGGGACTATGGCTTCCAGGTCAATATGAGGGAAGTTAAAATCACTTACTATTATCTATATTACTAAAATTCTGATCTTGACCACTTCCTGTTTTTCTGTGTCATGTTTTTAGAAATAACGCTGCCACTTACAGCTGTAATTTTTGGCCATCTTACTCAGAGTCCCCCTCCGCTGTGCAGGACAAGAGGATTTTTCTCATCGGTGAAACATAAAAGAGATATTAATGTTTTAAAAATGTTGAGATTATCTCTGTTGCCCCTGCAGGTAGGAAGGGGTGGGACTATAAAACCAGAAGCGTTGTGCCTCAGTCAGTCTCTGCAAGATGGGGGAAGTGAGAGGGTCATGTCTCTCATCCTGAGCTGTGAATAACACTGAACACATGCCTACTAAACTGTGAGTGTGACTTTACTGACCTTGAGTGCCCTTAATGTGGTTTGAAAATGAAAATGCAGTTGGTTTGAAGTAAAAGCACTGTAAATGGTTGGTGTGGGTTGGGTTGAAGTAAAAGCACTGCAAATGGTTGGTGTGGGTTGGGTTGAAGTAAAACCACTGCAAATAGTTGGTGCGGATTTGGGTTGAAGTAAAACCACTGCAAATGGTTGGTGGGGGTTTGGGTTGAAGTAAAACTACTGCAAATGGTTGGTGGGGGTTTGGGTTGAAGTTAAAGCACTGCAAATGGTTGGTGGGGGTTTGGGTTGAAGTAAAAGCACTGCAAATGTTTGGTGGAGGTTTGGGTTGAAGTAAAAGCACCGCAATTGGTTGGTGGTGGATTGGGCTGAAGTAAAAGCACTGCAAATGGTTGGACAACTTCCTGTTTGCACTGCATATTGATTTTGGTTAAAACACTACCACTTACGGCTGTGATTTTTGGCCATCTTACTCAGTCCCCCTCCGCTCATCAGGTGCAGAGGATTCTTCCCATCAATGAAAAATAAAAGTGTTATTAGTGTTTAAAAAATGTTGAGAATTTCTCTCCTGTCAATCTCGCCATGAAGGCCACACGTTTTCCGGTGGGAGGGATTATAAAACCCGGAAGTGTGGGTGTGGCTCAGTCTCTAAATGATGGGGGAGGGTGTGGTCACGACTCTGTGTGAGCTGTGAATCAACTGAACATACTGAATGTCTACTGAACTGCGAGTGTGGTGTTTTGTGTGATTTTATGGTGGTTTTATGGTGGTTTCACCCTGCAGGAAATGGTATGAAACTGCATTTGAATGTGGTGGTCTTGCACCCTGCTTGAAATGGTATTAAACTGCACTTGAATTTGGTGGTCTTGCACCCTGGTTGAAGTGGTATGAAACTGCACTTGAATTTGGTGGCCTTGGACCCTGCTTAAAGTGGTATGAAACTGCACTTGAATTTGGTGGCCTTCCACCCTGCTTGAAGAGGAATCAAACTGCACTTGAGTTTGGTGGACTTGGATCCTGCTTGAAGTGTTATGAAAATGCACTTGAATTTGGTAGCCTTGCATCCAGCTTGAAGTGGTATGAAACTGCACTTGAATTCAGTGGCCTTGCACACTACTTGAAGTGGTCAGAAACTGCACTTGAATTTGGTGGCCTTGCACCCTGCTTGAAGTGGTAGGAAACTGCACTTGAATTTGGTGGCCTTGCACCCTGCTTGAAGTGGTAGGAAACTGCACCTGAATTTGGTGGCCTTGCACCCTGCTTGAAATTGAATTTCAAGGAATAGCCATGAGTCAACTCCCAGCCAACCAGCCGTGAATGAGCTGCCAGCACATCAGGCTTGAGGAACTGAGCTGCCACCCCAATAATCCATTTGACCCACAATGTCCATACTAGCACTCTGGAGACCAGTCCCTTCATCCCACAACACCCATACCAGTGCTCCAGAAAGCCCCCCCCCCCCACTGGCCACCAATATTGGAATTGGTGGAGAGGTGGAATATTGCGTTGGGTGATCAGCCCTCCCGTGTGAACATGGGACCCAACGGGTCCCACTTAGTCTAGAGACTATTTTTACAACTTTCTGAGATATCCCCACATATTTGCTCCTCTAATTCTCATTGACCATTGGGGAAATATAATACAACCCTATCAAAGTGATCATTCCTTCTTATTTCTGAGTTTCACCCATATAGCCTCACTGGATGAACTCCCAAGAATATCCTCTGTATACTGCCGTAATGCACTCCCTAATCAATAATGCAACTATTCCTGCCCCCTTATCTGTGATTCTATTATGCCTACAGTACCTATAGGAATTAACTGCAGATGCTGGTTTACACCGAAGATAGAAAATGCTGGAGTAACTCAGCAGGTCGGCAGCATCTCTGGAGAAAAGGAATCGATGATGTTTCGGGTCGCGACCCTTCTTGAGAGTGAGAGTCATGAGAGAGGGAATCTAGAGGTATGAAAAGGTGCAACCGATGACCCAGGATGCGCTCACTCCACCTTGGCCTACGTGAACTACCAGTTGCCAAACATTTTAACTCCCCTTCCCATTCCCATACTGACCTTTCTGTCCTCGGCCTCTGTAGATCAGTGTCACTCATGATATGAGTCATACTGTGGCGCCGCCCACTGGTTTAATAAAAAGCCCTTTTTCCCATTTCTTCCCCAGTCTTGAGTAGTGTGTTAAGATGATGTTATCTATGCAGTATTGCTAATAAAAGTCTTTGGATCTTAATCACTGTACGTGAGTTAAGTCAATCCAATTTAGTTGGGTTTTTTTGTCCTGTATATAGAAACATCTATATTACTAAATCTCTGTTCTTGACCGCTTTTGGCCTTCTTTGCTGCGATTTCCGAGAGAACGCCGCCACCTACGGCTGTCATTTTTGGTCACCTTGCTCAGAGCCCCCCTACGCCGCATGTGTGTCGAGGATTTTTCCCGTCGATGAAAAATGACGGAGATATTAATGTTTTTACAACATTCCCCATTCTCTCTTCTGCCCCTGCTGGAGGGAGGGGAGGGACTATAAAACGAGGAAGTGGTGTGCCTCAATCAGTCTCTCATCAAGATGGAGCTCTGTCAATTAGTCTCTGTCACTCTGAATGACACTGAACAAATTTCTTCACACCTGTGAGTAAGTGCCCTTAATGTGGTTTGAAAATGAAAATATGGTTAGTTTGAAATAAAAAAGCACTGCCTGCAAATAGTTGTTTGGGGGGTTTGGGTTGAAGTAAAAAGGCACTCTCTTTTTCCCTCCCCTCCTCTCTCTCCCCACTCTCTCTCCTTATCCCTCTCTCTTTCTCTGTCTCTCCCCCCCTGTCTATCTCCCTTTCTCTCTCTCTCCCCTCCTCTCTCCCCACCTCTCTCCCCATTCCCCCCTCTCCTCTTCCCCCCTCTCCTCTCGTTCCCTCTCATCCTCCCCCTCCTCTCCTCTCCTCTCCTCTCCACCCCCTCTCCTCTCCTTTCCTCTCCCCCTCTCTCCTCTCCCCCCCTCGCCTCTCCTCTCCCCCTCCTCTCCTCTACCCCCTCTCCGCTCCCCCTCTCCTCTCCCCCCTCCTCTCTCCTCCCCCTCCTCTCTCCTCCCCCTCTCTCTCCCCCTCCCCCCTCTCTCATCCCCCTCTCTCCTCCCCCCTCCCCCCTCTCTCCCCCCCCTCTCTCTCTCTCTCTCTCTCTCCCCTACTCCCCTCCATCCCCTCCCCCTCCTCTCCTCTCCCCCCTCCCTCCTCCCCCCTCTCCTCTCCTCTCCCCCCCTCTCCTCTACCTCTCCCCTCTCCCCCCCCTCTCCTCCCCCTTCTCTCCCCCTTCCTCAGTCCCCCCTTCTCTCCCCCCTCCTCTCCCCCCTCTCCTCCCCCTCTCCCGTCCCCCTCTCCCCCCCTCCCTCTCCCTTCCCCCCTCTCTCCCCCCCTCTCCCCTCCCCCTCTCCCCTCCCCCTCTCCCCTCCCCCTCTCCTCTTTCTCCCCTCTCCTCCCCCCCTCTCCTCTCCCCGCCTCTCCTCTCCCCACCAGGCTCCCCTCTCCCCCCCCCAGCCTCTCCTCTCCCCCCCTCTCCTCTACCCCCTCTCCGCTCCCCCTCTCCGCTCCCCCTCAGCCTCTCCCCCCCCTCCTCTCCCCCTCCTCTCTCTCCCCCTCTCTCTCCCCCTCCCCCCTCTCTCATCCCCCTCTCTCCTCCCCCGTCCCCCCTCTCTCCCCCCCTCCTCTCTCTCTCTCGTCCCCTACTCCCTCCTCCCCTTCGCCCATTTCCTTCCTCCTACTCCTCTCCACCCCTTTCCTCTCCCCCCTTTTCCCGCCCCTTTTGGGTATTTCTGCCCCATCTCCTCTCCCCCCTCTCCTCGCCTCTCCTCTCCTCCCCCCCTCACTCATCTGCCCCTCTCTCCTCTCCCCCCTCTCAGCTCTCCCTCCCCTCTCCTTCCCCCTCTCTCCTCTCCCGCTCGCCGCCCCTCTCCCTCCCCCTCTCCCCTCCCATCTCTCCTCTTCTCCCCTCTCCTCCCCCCCTCTTCCTCCCCCCCTCTCCTCTCGTTCCCTCTCTCCTCTCCCCCCTTGGCCCTCATCACCCACCATTTCTCTCCCGCGCCTTCCTCTCTCCTGCCTCCCTCTCTCTCCCCCTGCCCCCCTCCTCTCCATATCCCCTCTCTCCTCCTCCCCCATCCCCCTTCTCTCCTCCCCCCCTCTCTCTCTCTCTCTCTCCCCTACTCCCCTGCAGGATGGCATTATCGTAAAAGGCCACAAGGCTGTAGTCCCTGCTTCGCTACATAGCAAGTATTTTAACGCTGTCCATGCAGGGCAACCAGGTGCTGAAGCATTGTACAGGATGCCACGCTGAAGCAACTGTCCTACGAGTAAAAAACATGTTTTACTGGCCTGGTATGGCTCAATAAATTCTTGAGAATGTGGCATCCTGTACAGTGTGTAACAGCTTGGCACCTCATCAAAAAAAGCAACCACTTCTCTCTCACCCAGCTCCTGCCCTCCCGTGGTCTACAGTGGCAACTGACTTATTTGAGTGGCATGGCAAGCAGTACCTGTTACATGTCGACTCGTATTCTGGCTGGTTTGACATCGATTTACTCAGTAGCCCCACTTCTCTCGGGGTAGTTCTGAAACTCACTCGCCATTTTGCAGACCATGGACCTCTGTGCATACTGCTATCAGATAACGACAGTCAATTTGCCAGCCAGCACTTTAAAGAGTTTGCTGCACGCTGGGGTTTTCGCCACATCACAAGCAGCCATGAATATCCACAGTCGAATGGACTGGATCAACGGGCTGTCAAGAATGCCAAACAGCTAATGGAACGATTCCACAGAGCTAATTCCAATGTGTACCTGGACCTGCTCAACCTACGCAATATCTCCCGCGATCCCATCTTGGGTTCACCTGCTCAACGTTTATTATCAAGGCGGACCTGAGCCATGGTGCCTGTGGCAGATCAGGCATTGATCCCGCAGGTGGTCCCACCACCGGAAGTCCTGTCCAGGCTTCAACAAAAGCGTGACATTCAAAAACAGTGGTATGACAAAACAAGCAGGCCGCTGCCACCATTAACCAAGGTGGTTTGTTTGCAAACTGACAAAGGTCATGATCGTATCAGTGTAATTTCTGGAACTGACACTGAGCTATGCTCATATTTGGTCAATGCTAATGATGGCACCTACAGACATAACAGACAACATATCCTGTCTGTGAATGAGCCGGCTCCACCTCTGTATTATCCTGACCGTACAAGTGTACCTCTGTCCATTTCCAGCAGCATCGGTCCGCCTATACCAGCACAACAACCTACTTCTGAAACGGATACTCCACCAATGGCGACGCCTCCTTCGCCTGTGCCAAAGTCCCCTGTTTCATCACCGGGAATGCTGTTTCAATCTCCGCCACCAGTATTACCACAGGTGGCAAAAAACGGAAATGGTTTATATCGCACACGTGCTGGTCGTGTTTGCAAGCCCACCGTGAAGTACCTGGGCTACGTTTGACTTTCCTCCAGCTTATTATCAATTGCTATGCATGCCTTATCTAGTCAATGGTTTTGTACTGACATTTAATTCTTTAAGAGGGAGGATGTAGATGTAGTGTCACTCGTGCTATGAGTCATACTGTGGCTCCGCCCACTAATAGAAAGCCCTCTTTCCCTTTCTTCCCCAGTCTTGAGTAGTGTGTTAAGATGAAGTTACCTATGCCGTATTGCTAATAAAAGTCTTTGGATCATAATCACTTTACGTGAGTTAAGTCATTCCAAAAGCCTCCTCCATGTCAGTGAGGCCACACACAAATTGGAGAAACAGCACATATTTTGCTTGGGCAGCTTACAATCCAGTGAAATGAATATTGATTTTTTCCAATTTCAAATAATCTTTGCATCCCCACTCTCTTCGTCCCTTCCCCACCCCAGGTGTCATGGTAGCTTCATTGTTCATATCCTTTCATTATCACCTCTCCCATAGCCAACAACGGACCATTGTGGGCTTCACCTTTCCTGGGACATTGGTGCCGGCTCTGATTTGTTCTGTACCTTTTCATACCTCTGGTTCTCCTCTCCCCTGACACTGAGTCTAAAAAAGGGTCACAACCCGAAATGTCACCTATACTTATTCTCCAGAGATGCTGCCTGACCCGCTGAGTTACTCCAGCATTTTGTGTCTATCTGCAGTACCTGTACTCTGAAACACTAAACTGCCTGTCCTGCCCCTTGCCCGCCATGTTTCTGTTCTGGCTATAATAAACTAATCCCGTGTACCAGTCCATGTCCTGAGTTAACTATCTTACTTGTCAGGTTTCTTGCATTAAAATAAATTCAGTTTAATCCATCAGACCTTTGCTCCCTGACTTGCCCCTGATGATCTCTCTATTAAACTTACTCACATTTACATTGATAGCAGGCTCTATTTCTCAGCTCTCATACAATTACTTTGGATCTTAATCCTTTCCAGACTAGTTGAAACTCTCCCAATAGGCACAAGCAAATCTCCCTGCCAGAATCTTGGTGTTCCTCAGCTTAAGTGCAGCCCATGCTTCTTATACGTCCCAACGCGCATGGAAAAGAGTCCATTGATTATACTTGCCTCACTAGTTCATGACACCGGATGTAATCCTGAGAATGGAATACTCAAGATTATTTTCTCGAGAACCCTCAAGTTTATAAGCCTAACTCCCAAAATTATTTTTGCAGGACCTCACCTGTCTTCATATCAGTGTCATCAATTTTCTCAGTATGTGTTTGCACAGAGATATCTATGAGTCTGGCACCAGGAAGGTAATGTGCAATCCTGGAGTTCCACTTGCAGCCACTCAACTACCTGTCAGTGGCCCACTGTACAAGATGCTCCCACAAATGGAAATAACCTCTATATTTCTAAGTTATCAAATCCTTTCAGTAATTAATACCTTTGCAACATCTGCCTGCCCCACTATCTTGCAACGCAAACAATCATTCCAAGTAATACTTGAAATCACAGGCCATTCATTCAATTTAGTTTATTATATGCATGATGTTCTCCTGCAAACCTGAGAAACTTAATGCAGGTTAGATGACAGTATTACCTTTTTGACAATTACTCAATTTGTTGACAATTCCTTCATTAATTCTGCAAGGGTAAGCCATGGGCTACGAGTTGCTTTAATTCTCCCCCCCCCCCCCCCCCCCCCCCCCCCGTCCTCTGTGCATTCAGCCACCTACATTGTGCCAATGATGCCATAAGCAAACCCATGGAACAGCACCATGTCTTCCATCTCCAACTTCTCTTTCTTCACTTTTTTATACCCTAATAGTTCCCTGACAACTTTTGGTCTGCACCTTTTCACAGACATTGGCCTTGTTCTCTCCATTCTTCTTTTCAAGGCAATTTATAAAACACTCTTATTTCTTAACTTTTCCAGTTCTGCTGAAGGCTACTGATCCTAAAACTTCAACCCTGATTCGCTGCCCATTGGTGCTGTTTGACCTGCTGAGTGCTTCGAGCTTTTCATGTTTTGTTTTTTGATCACAATTCAACTGCCGAAGCTCATTAAAATGCAAGTCAGTTTTATCCAGCTTGTTTTTCTTTGTAGGCTGTTTAAGATCTGGAATCATGTTGGAAAATTCATGGTCTCCTGAAATCAATTGTTTACATGGTCAATTCTGATGCCCCTTTTATCCAGATATTTCATTCCCTCATATTTTCATACATATCTTTTAAATATTAGTTTATCATTTATACCCTTTTCCTCAAGAAGAAAGCAGCATAATCAATGGAAGAAATATTCTCATATTTAACTCATTCCCTTGCATATCAAAATAGAAAATGTTGGAAACATTCATAAGGTCAGGCAGCATCAGTTAATGTTTGAGGTTCAATACATTTTGTCAGAACCCAGACTTGAAGTTGTAACTGTTCACTTTCTCAGATGCTGTTTGACCTGCTGAATATTTTCAGATTTCCAGCATTCGCAGTTATTTGCTGCTATTTTTGTGTGTGGATCACCGTGTGTCACATTGGTACTAACACTCGCTAAATGTGTTGAAGTAACAGTATCTAAAAGGTTACTGGGACTACTTAAGAAGGGTCTGAAGAAGGGTTTTGACCTGAAACATTGCCTATTTCTTTCGCTCCATAGATGCTGCTGCATCCGCTGAGTTTCTCCAGCACTTTTGTCTACCTGCTTAAGAAGGAACTGCAGATGCTGGAAAATCGAAGGTAGACAAAAATGCTGGAAAAACTCAGCGGGTGAGGCAGCATCTATGGAGCAAAATAAATAGGCAACGTTTAGGGTCGTGACCCTTCTTCAGACAGTTACTGAGACTGGTCATCCAAGAGACATCAGCGGTGGTTTAATGCTGATTCAGCAATGAAGAACATTTACAAATCAGACAGAAGCAAGAACCATGGTCCCAGTGTCTGCTTTTAGGGCCTGTCCCACTCAGGCAATTTTTTAGGCGACTGCCATAGTCGTAGCAGGTCGCCGAAAAACCGGCAACTGGACCCCCCTAGGACAATGTCTACGAGAAGCTACAACAACCTACCACCTAATCGACGTCAAGCTATGGCAAGCTACCAACAACCGGCGACCCATTAGGTTGTCCACCTACGACCACACCTACGATCACACAGGCGACAACCAAAGTCAACCTGCATTCACCTGTGACAAGCTACGACCCTGTCGGCGACAACTGAAGACAACTGAAGACAATTCAGTCGCCGGTACCTGTCGCCGGATGATGTAGATTTACGTAGGTAGTCGTCAATGGATTTCACCAAAGTCAGCACCGGCGACAACCTACGTTACCCGGCGACAACCTATGACAGCACCTACATCAGGAGAAGTCAAGCTATGCTCATTGGAGTCAACCCACTGTCACCGACTGTCGGCAACAATTTTTGAACATGTTGAAAATCCAGCGGTGATCATAAAGATGCTAGTACTCTTTGGGCGACTGAGGAGACTACTCATGACCATACAGGTGACACCCCGGCGACCATGTGGCAACAGCCTAGTCGCCTGTAGTCTCCTAAAAAATAGCCAAAGTGGGACAGGACCTTGTGTCTTCAGCAGCCTTTGAAAATGCTACATCTCAGAACTGTCACCAGAGTAAAATACATTTTCAGAATGCTGAGAAATTCAGTCGTTTTAAAATTCAAAATATTCTTATTTTGCTAAATGTTGAAAATGTGCTGAATCATTAATTTACAAAATAAAAGCTGGCAGGATTTGGTAAAATCAAAGCCAGAGGCTGGAAGTTCATGTTAAAATCAACTTGAATCAAAAAGTGAGAAATATATAAAGTTACAGGGCAACTAGCAAGAGAACAATGGGCAGAGTTGAATTTGGTCAGATTAGAGATAAACACGTGTGAATAGAAGTCAGAGTTACAGTTAAGGGTTAAAATTATGCAAGGTCAATAGACTACAGTGGCCATATCCAAGTCTAATACCTTTAATGATCCATATCATATAATATATGATAGTTTATTTTAACATTGTGTTATATAATTTGCAATGCATATATTTATGTTATCTTATATTGTATACTGAGTCTTAATAAACTCCATAAAATGTCTGGATTGTGAGTTTTATTCCACTAGGATAAGGTCATATTTTATTCAGAGAAAGAGTGTAAGTGAAATCCATCTACTATCATGGTACACTGTGCATGGGAGAGAGAGAAGATAGAATAGATCTGTACTTGACTGACAGATTTACTGTTGAGAGAGGAATTGGTAAACTATCATTGCAGCTGTAACCTATCCTGTAAATGAGGCTGAGGAACAAAAATAACTCTTATAGCTAAGGAAAAATGAAAAATGATAAAACCCGTGTGCTTGTTCACTCTCTGGCAAAAGACACAAGAGCCAATGGGAAAGCATAAGGAGAATGCTGCTAGAAAAAGATGAGAGGTTGGAGGAGGCAGACGCTGTGATAATGAAATTGATAGAGGTATTGTCAAAGGGTAGACCTCAGAGAAAAGAAGAAAGGAAATCATGACAACAAGCTGAGCTACTTGGAACCACAGGCAGTTGAGTTGCAGAAAGAAGTAAAATGGCTAGTTAAGGTGCAGTTAGCTATAAGTATCAACAGGTATGTTACAGCACATATTGTATATTAACATATTTGAAGAAGACTGCAAAAAGTTGTGAACATTGCCCAGTCCATCATGGGTTCTGACCTCCCCACCAACAAAGAGATTTACTAGAGGTGCTGCCTCAAAAAGGTAGCCAGCATCATCAGGGATCGACTCCACCCTGGCCACACACTAATTTCACCCCTACCATCAGAAAGAAGGTGCAGCAGTCTGCTTTGTTTCTATTATCATCTTTGCTTCTGTTAATGAAAATTAAAGTTAAATATCTCTGCTCATTATTGCTTTTCCTCCAGCAACATATCCCTCTCTCCTCAGGGAAATATTTAATATTTCTCATATTTGTACATCCTCTTGATTTTCTTTTTATTATTTTTAGCCAAAATTTAAAGTGTTCAATTCTGTTTTTCTCTCTTTCGTTTTTTAAACACTGCATTACAAAATAAAAATCCAGTGGTTTTCCATGTCATTTGTATCAATATTCTGAAACTTGAGAATCTTCTTCTCAAAAAAATATCTAATTTCCCTGTTCAGATTTACTTTTTCACATTACTACGCATGTTGTAGAGTTTGTATAAACAAGGAACTCTAGATGCTGGTTTAACAAAAAAAGGACACAAAGTGCTGGAGTAACTCAGCAGGTCAAGCAGCATCTCTGGAGAGCATGGATAGGTAATATCTCTGGTCGGGACCCTTTTTCAGACTGGTAACATCAACTATGCATGTTCTGCAAAGATACTACCTGACCCTCTAAGTCACTCCAGCACTTGTGTACTTTGATGTAAGATTTGCTTTGGGTTGCATTAACTTGATTGGAAACAAAAGAGACACAAAA